>NC_091590.1:10437389-10439889 GCF_042767895.1 Penaeus vannamei | reverse complement strand
TCCCCTGAAAAAAAAGTACTGGAATAAATCTTGTCAAACCACAGTCATATCATCCATCACTTTTACGTCAAACAAGGACACAAAGAAAAGTAATAAAAACACGATAAATACATAAAATAAACATGCAACAGTGTCGAGTTGCCAGTTATTCATTTTTGTCGGCTTTGAAGGGGAGGGTAAGTGGGTTTCCAGGAAGCTCTTTCTTGTGTGTATGTATGTATGTATGTATTCACTCATGCAGACACACATACAAAGGTACATACATATATTTGTGTGTGAGTGAGTGAGTGAGAGTGTGTGTATGTGTGTATGTGTGTGTGTGTGTGTGTGTGTGTGTGTGTGTGTGTGTGTGTGTATGTGTATGTGTGTACGTATGTATGTATGTGTATGTGTATGTGTATGTGTATGTGTATGTGTATGTGTATGTGTATGTGTATGTGTATGTGTATGTGTATGTGTATGTGTATGTGTGTGTGTATATGTATGTATACGTATCAACAACAAAAATAATGATAATAAAAATAAGACAGAGAAAAACAAAACAAAACAAAAAACAAATACATAAAAAACAACGAAATGAACTGAAAAGAAAAGATAAAAAAAAGACAAGAAAAAGGAGCTGGCTGCGCCCGCCCTCCAACCTCCGCCGCCGCCCAACTGGCCTCATCTGGCGTCCGGTGTCCCACAGAGGTCCTGGGCACGGGATTATTGTGTTTGACAAGCCGTAAACGCATGAACCTCTGCTCCTTGCCTGGCCACGTGTGTGTGTGTGTGTGTGTGTGTGTGGGGGGGGGGGGGTAGGGGGGAAAGGTGGGTGTTCAGTGTGGGGGGGAGAGGGGGAGGGGGTGTACGTGTGTGTTTGGGGGGAGAGGGGTGTACGTATGTGTTGGGGAGAGGGGGTGTACGTGTGTGTTGGGGGGGTGTACGTCTGTGTGTGGGGGATGGGCGTTTTGAGTGTGTTTGTGTTGGGTGTACGTGTGTGGGTGTGGAAGTTGTGTGTGTGTGTGTGTGTTGAGTGCACGTGTGTGTGGGGTATAGATGTGGTTGTGTTTTCTTGTTTGAGGGGGGGAGGAGTTAGGAGAGAATACACAACAAACACACATAAACACAAAAATTCTGTGCATTCTAAGTGTCAAGAAAAAAATATCAAGAAATTGTCCCTGCGTAAACCGAGTTTTCGATCGATGCCGCCTCTACGCGTGTTTTACTCGGACCACACAGCCGCCTTGCACCTCAACAACCCCCCCTCCGTCTTCCCCCCTCCTTCTCTTTCTCTCTCCCTTCCCCTCTCCCCCTTCCCCTTCCCTATCCTCCCCCCCCTTTCCTTTCCCTCTCCCTCTTCCCCCTTTCCCCTTCCCCTTCCCTATCCCTCCCCCCTATTTCCGTCCCCCTTCCCCTTCCCTTTCCCTCTCCCCTCCCCCTTCCCTCTCCCTCTGCCCCTCCCCGTTCCTCTTCCCCTTTTCATCTTTTCACTTTCGGATAACTCTCTTTCTTCCTCGGTATCCTCTCACTTTACTCTAATTCTCACTCTCTCTTTCTCTTCTCCTTCTCCCTCCTTACCTTTCCTTCCTTTTACTCTTACTCTTACTCTTACTCTCTCTTTCTTTCCCCTTCTCCTTTCCTCCTCTTCCTCCTCCCTCTCCCCTCCTTACCATTTCCCTTTACTCTCTCTCTTCTCTTTCTTTCCCTTCTCCTTCCCTCCTCTCTCTCCTCCCTCTCCCTCCTTATCATTTCCCTTTACTTTTACCCTCTTTCCCTTCTCCTCTCCCTTCCCCTTGAACACTCCCATTTGTCCCTCATTTTCCCTTCTCGCTCTCACATCTTCCCCCTCCTCTTCCTTCATCTTCCTTCCTCTTCTCTCCTCTTCCTCTTGTACTCACCCTCATACTCACTCGTGTTCTGATGTCTCATGTGTGTCGCGGCAATAAATAGTGTTTAATGGCATCATGGCGTAGGGAGATAGATGATAAAGTAGTACATAAAAAGAGTGAATAATCTACGTTTGAACACACTTGCGCAGTTGACACACTTACACATATACACAAACACCAACACTTCTATTTGTTGCTACACCTTTACACCCTTCACGCATAATTATAAACATAAAAACTTTTGTTCTTCCACACATACAAACTTAACCACAGGGACGTATAACTCCACCATAAATAACTATATTCTCGAACCAAACCACCCACTCCCTCATCCAGTACCCCCCCCCCCTCTCTCTACCTAACCACCCACCCCCAACCCAACCCCATCTCTCTACATCCACCCCTTCTCCCTGTGCTTCCACCCCCATCACAATCATTTCTCTCGTCCCACTTGCACCCACCACCCACTCCCATCCACCCTTATCCAACTATACCATCCTCCCTCCACCCAGATACCCACTCTACCTACCACCAGCCCCATCCTTAACAATACCTTCCACCAACCATACACAACCACATCTCTCCCTACCCACCTCCATCCATCCACCCCCCACCCCCTCCCCACCAAC
>NC_091590.1:10422389-10424889 GCF_042767895.1 Penaeus vannamei | reverse complement strand
ATTGTCTTTATTTTGCCAGCATACTAATTATATCGGGTATAAAAACAAACCAATAACTTTGCTTGAATATTGATTTTCGGACGAGATAACACCTGAAGTTACCATTGCTCCGACCAGTGGTACAATTTCCCATGGCAATTCAAATGGCAATTTGTTAGTGAATACCACCGCTGTCTGTTTACCATGGTTACTATAGTTACAAGTGACCTCACCCTCCTCAAACCTAATCTCTTCCAATAAATATCCCCAAGCTAAAATCCTATATCCTCGCTGGAACCCCTAATCCTTCAAAATTATCAATTTCTTCAAAATTATCCATTTCATCACCTAATCTTGATGGTCATAGCACCCCCATCACTCAAAAGGACCAATCCTAATCCCAAAGTATCACCCCAATCCCTTAAAAACAGCTGATAATAACAATAATAGTGATAAGGATAATGATGGTGATAACAGTAACAATAACCATAATCATAACAATATCCTGATTCTTATCCCCGACCCCCCGGCGCCTCCCCGAACTCACCTGCGAAGTAGGCCAGCAGCGCCGCCAGCGTCGCGCACAGGAGGATGAGCCCAATGGCTGCGCATCGCCAGGAGCACCTCTCCCGCCACGTCTTGCCCAGGTGGAGCCCCCGGCCGGAGAAGGAGCCGGCGGAGCCCAGGGGCAGGTCATTCCTGACGGCGGGAAGGGTCGGGAGGGTTCCCGGCGCCACGGAGCCCTTCTGAGAGCCCAGGGTGCCAAGGATCCTGCTGGAGGAAGGAGAGAGAGAAGGGCGTGAGTGTTTTGGTTCGAGTGCTACCTGTGCGGTATTTTCTTAGGGAAGGTGGTATGAGCTGGGGATCAGTGTGTAGGTAATTATTTATTGTGCGGTATTCCTGTATGATATTTTACCCAATACGATGGGATAACATGTACAACACCCACTGTAATTTTGTTTATCAGTTTTGTTTACACACGAGACCTTGGTCCTATTTATCTCACCTGTTTACCCTTTTCGTTGATTTGCGGAGATTTTTTCAACATACTTTAATTACTATTAGCATTTGAATAGCATCAACAATAACAACATATCAATACCTATAGCAATAAAAAAATGAAAATTCAAGGAATGGTAACATCAGGTGCTGAGTATTTGTGGCGCCATCTATATGTAAACAAAATCCACAAAATAAAACCAGGCGAAATAAGTGAACACATTCTATTTTTGTAAAAAAAAAATAATAATAAATAAAAAAGGCTGCCAGTCTATCAATTTATCTATCTTTATATTTGTCTGTTTTTGTATGCAGCCATCCATCCATTCATCAATCCAACATCCATCCATCCCTCTTCCTATATAATAACAATAATAATAAATATATACATATAAAAAAATCGAGAAAGGTTTTCAACGCCATAAGGATCAGAATTCCTACGTTTTTTTTCTTCTTTTTCCTTTTTTTTGTATTTATTTGTTTTTGCTTTTGAACATACATATTCATTCACATAAGAAATGGAGTTCATCAATATCGGAAATCTATATAACACGTATCTCCTCTTTCGGTTTTGTCAGTTAACGAACACATAAACGTAGATATGAAAGGAAAGCCATGCCCATTATACATACCCGAACGCAGCCATATGAACACGTAAAAGCATTCGAACAAACACGTACACACATAGATACAACTGCATGTGCTTATATTTTTTTCTTCATGTGCACGCAGAGAAAACACAAACGCATCAGCATACACAAATAAATACAGACATAAACACGGGCGCAAATGAATGCACACGTACACGAAACATACAGACACACATAAAAGAGTAAAGGTCAACAAAACATATGGATTTACGTAAACACATACGAGAGTGTTGAAAGAAGTGAACACACACACACGCGCAAACACACCTACAAGCACGTAGCCACACACACACACACACACACACACACACACACACACACACACACACACACACACACACACATACACACACACACACACACACACACACACACACACACACACACACACACAGAGAGAGAGAGAGAGAGAGAGAGAGAGAGAGAGAGAGAGAGAGAGAGAGAGAGAGAGAGAGAGAGAGAAAATCAAGAGTCCTACAAGCAACTAAAGACGGAGCTGATAAGACGCTACACGTTCGCTTAACGAGAAACGGAGAAGGTGTACAGGAGGGGGCAGGGAGGGGGAAGGAGGAGAAGGAGGAGAAGGAGGAGAATGGAGGAGAAGGAGGAGAAGGGAGAGGGGGAGGGGGAAGAGGAAGAATAAGGGGGTCGAGAAGAGAGGGGGAAGAGAAGCAGCAGAAGGAAGAAGAGAAAATTAGATAATGATAATGAGGATAATACTGATCATGATCATGATAAAGATAACGATAATGATGATGAATGTGATAATGGCAACGATTATGATAATGATGAAGATGGTGATAATGATCATGAAAGGTGCAAATGAAGAGGAGAAATGGGATTAAAGGAAGAAGGGGATTTGCGTGTAGAAG
>NC_091590.1:10392389-10397389 GCF_042767895.1 Penaeus vannamei | reverse complement strand
TTTGTTTTCTTTTGCTTTTCCGTTTTTTTTCTTTTTCTTTTCTTAATCTTTTTCTTTATTGTCTATCTTTTATTTTTTTCCTCTCCCATTTCTTTTCCTTTCCATCTATGTCTTTTCTTATTCTTTTTCATTCTTTATTCCATTTCTTTTCTTATCTGTTTTCTATCTTTCTATTTTTCTCAATCTCTTTCCTCTCTCGATTCTTTCTATTTCTTTTCTTTTCAGTTTTTTTTCGTTCCTTCTCGAGGCAGACTTTTAGACTTGGTATAGATTTTTTCCAAGATATTTTTCTCTTTCTATTTTCAACTTTTTAATTCTTTGTTTTGGCTTTGGGGGCAGGAGAAAGAATATGTTTGTGGGGTTATTATCATCATTTTTAATCCTTTTTCTGAAGGTTAATTAAGGCGTTTTTAAATGTAAGAACGAGACGATAATATATATTAATGCTAGTCGTTATTGTGATGCTTATATATATTTTTTTTACTGAAATAAGTTGTTTTATTAGACTCACAGGGAGATTTCGGTATTTCTCAAAGAAGACATAACGAAGGGAACTCTTTTCAAAGTTGCACGTTCAATAAGGGGTAATTTGCATTCTGATGCTAATAACCTGAAGTGAGAAGACTTAACTCGATGTCAAAGATGCTAAGATTCTGAAAAGATGAAGTCATACAAAAGATTTTTTTTTATTATTATTCTATTTTATTTTATTTCTTTATTTTTATTATTATTATTATTATTATTTTGTTCTATAATATACATATATCACAGAGACGAAAAATCAAGAAGTTCCAAACGAAAGTATTTCTCGAGACACCCAGTCAACATTTCTAGTGGAAACGCCTTTTAAAAAGAAGTTGACCATTTCCTTGAGCGAAAGAGCAAAGGGGAAAGGACCACAAAGAATCCTAAAACCCACTAGTGACTCTCCCGGGCGAAAGATGTGCATCAGAAGGGATATAAAATATGGATTTATAATGCCTTTCTGACACTTACTCTAAGAGGTTTATTAAGGAATGTCTCTCTGGAGATTTGCTGCAACAACGTGCGGTTTAAAATGTTCGTGAACGTAGTGGACAAAGGGAATAAAAACGAAAATAAAATCATGTTTTCTTCGAATATGTGACCCAAGAGTTTTATAATGACACGCGCCCAAAGGACTTTCTTCGATGGCCTTTCGCTCCGTGGCCATGTATGGGCAAGTTGATTCGGGAAATCTGCAACATTACGCGGGGTTAATGGCATGGAAAAGAACGGCCCTTTGCCCCAAAAGCTTCGAAATTCAGTTCGTCTCACCCTGTTCCTAAAAAAAAAAAATCGTTACGCAAAAGACCGAGAATGTTTCCCTAACAACAACAACACAAAAAACAAACAAGACCAACAGCAGCACTTCAACAAACAACCAACATCCACCCGTGAATAACCACCATGCAATCCATCATTAAAAGGACCTTCCCAAAAAGCGACGAACGTGGACTTTCCCAGAAGACCGATAAAGTTCCATTATTCATAGTGCTGAGGTTACTTTCAGCCCAATAGACGGAGCTATGGGCGGCCGCCTTCGGGTTTATGGCTGTCGACTATAAGAAATACATCAGAGTGGAAGGACTTAGCGGGAGAGGAAAAGGCTAGAGAGGAAAAGGCTAGCTGTGAGTGTCATATCGATCCGACCAGGACATTATATAGAAGCACCAGATATATATATGTATATGTGGTGCAAGGGGGAGTGAGGGGAAGGAGGGGAGGGGAGGGGAGGGGAGGAAAGGATGGAGATGAGGGAAGGAAGAGGGGCGTGAGAGGAAGATCGAGGTGAGGAGGGAGAGAGAGAAAGACGAATAGTAAAAAAATGAGGAAGAGAGAAAGAGAAAAATAGGAATAGTAAAAAAATAGGTAGAAAGGGAAAGAGGGGAGTGGGTAAAGGTAAAGAATGATACAAGGAGGAGGGAGTGAAGAAGGAAGGGTAAAGAATGAGGTTGGGAGGGAGAGACAGAACATGAGAAAGGGAAAATTATGGAAAATAGGAACAGAGAAGGGGCAAAGGATGTTAAAACAGGGACTAAGAAAAGGAAAGAAGGGGACTGAGAAACGCATAAAAAAGTGGTAGATCAAAGAGACAGAGTGAGACAGATACATACATACAGAGAGAGATAGAGAGAGAGAGAGAGGAAGACAGACAGATAAACAGATGGACAAAGAGAGAGAGAGTAGAGGCACAGACGAAAAACAAAGGCAGAAACAAAAGAAAGAAGGGAGACAAATAGAAAGAGAAAGAGAAAGGGAGATGGCAAACAGAATAAGCAGACAAATAGAAAGAGAAAGAAGGCAAACAGAATAAGCAGACAAATAAACAAACCGAAAACAGCTACCAAGACCCACCTCTGTTTGCCTAACGTGCTTGACTGCTTCTTGATAAATGGAAAGACGATAAGAAAGACAGGAAAAAGAGAAAGGAGACTTGTTCTCTCTTTCTTTTGCCTTTTTTTAAGTCTTTTTTTCACTATTTTTTCACTCTCGCTTTCTGTCTCTCTCTCTCTTCCCTTCCTCATACCCTCACCATATACCTCTTCTTCCATCTCCCTCTTCCTCTTCCTCTCTCCCTCTCCTCCCTTCCTCATACCCTCTCCATATCCCTCTCTATCTCTCCCCAACTCCCCCTCCCCTTCTTCCCCTCCTCCCTCTCCCCCTCTCCCTCTTTCAATGTGTTTCCCCCCTCCTTCCATCTCCATCCCCATCTCCCGCCCAGCATGCAGCGGGCAAGCAAGCAAGCACAACAACAAACCCTGACACTTGGCGGACTTTATACCATGCAAGCAACATAAAGGTGAGGCTGGGATGCGAACACTGCTGAGATTATCTAGTCCGTTAGGGGATTGCTGTGGAGTGGGAGGGAGGCTGGAGGGGGAGGGGGTGGTGGAGGGGGAGAGGGATGGAGGTTGGAGGGGGAGGGGGGGAGGGGGGGTAGAGAGGGAGAGGGAAGAAGGTGGAGGGGTAGGTGGGGGGTGGAGAAGAAAATGAAAGAAGTTGGAGGTGGAAGTAGTGATGGAGGTGGAGAGGGAAGGAGGTTGGAGGGGGTGGTGGTGGAGGAGGAGGGGGAAGTGGGGGGTATAGGTGGAGAGGGAGGCGGTGGGTGGAGCTGAAGGTGGAGGCCGAGGTAGTGGTAGTAGAGGTGGAGGTGGAAAGGGAAGGAGGTTGGAGGGGTGGGTGGAGGTGGAGAGGAGGTGGTGGTATAGGTGGGGTCGAGGTCAAGGTCGAGTTAGTGGTGGTGGTAGAGGTGGAGAGAGAGTAGAAGTAGTGGTTGAGGAGGGGGAGGTGGAAGAGGTGGAGCTGGAAGAGGTAAACGAATAATAATAAGAGGAAGAGGAAGAGCAGCAAGAGCAGGAAAAGGAAGAAGACGAAAAAGACGAAGAAGGTCAGGAAAAGAGGGAGTGCAAGCGGAGAGAAGGGGAGGAAGAAGCACAATAGAAAATCTCTTGGAACCAAAAATCAGATCACGAAAATGAAAGGAAAGGGGAGAAAGAGAGAAAAGGATTCAGAGGATCAAGAGAAATGAAAGACAAGGGAGAGAGAAAGGATGTGTACGTATTGAGGAAACAAAGAAAGTAAGGAATAAGACGAGACAAAATAATCCCAACTGAATTAAAGAATAACAAGCGAGATTAACCTAAACTAATTTGCAAGAAAAAAGTAAAAAATAAAATGTAATTAAAAGTAAATACTTATATTAACATGTAACTAATATTCTAATGGATTCTAAAATGTATTCCTGTTCCTTTGTAAATGTTGCAATATAAATAAATACATACGTAAGTAAGTGAATTGATTAACGTCAAAAAACAAAAAAATAAAAAAATAAATCAATTGATATAAAACCAAATTACTATACGTAAATGGAATAAATAATCAAATGTATAAATAAATAATGCCAAAGGATTCTACAACGAAGATTACATATTATGCAATCATATCGTCGCCAAATACATTAGTGTAAATATTTCTACGATTTTTCTAATCTTTTTCAAATCATATTTTTATCAAGGTTCTTTGCCACTTTTTTTTCTTCTTTTCTTTTGCATAATGTCGTTCATGTATAAATGTCTATGTTTAAAATAAACATTCATAATTAATTTTGCAGTTTCGTGTTCTGATATTGTAAATAGTCATTTGAAAAAAAAAAAATTGAGGACTAACGAAAAAAAAAAAAAAAATCTGCATTTTCTGTCCAAGCCATCTGTCTATCAGAGCTAAATCGTATGAACCATTTGCACGCTTTTGGCATTTCAATCTTTTAGCAACATCCAATCTATGCCTCGGTTGCAAATCAATATTCTTTTTTAGGCCATCGCGTTGCTTGGTTATCTTAGGCATGCAAGCAACCTCAAGTTTTTTTGTTTTGTTTTTTTCAACACGCACCTAGCAACTTGCCACATATTGCAAATATATCGATGCATCACTGAGTCACAATACGAAACATTTCTCCATTTACAAATGTGGTGCAAAAACGAGGTTGGCGAGGGAGGGAGGGAGGGAGGGAGGGAGGGAGGGAGGGAGGAAGGAAGGGAGGGAGGGAGGGAGGGAGGGAGGAAGAGAGAGAGAGAGAGAGAGAGAGAGAGAGAGAGAGAGAGAGAGAGAGAGAGAGAGAGAGAGAGAGAGAGAGAGAGAGAGAGAGAGAGAGAGAGAGAGAGAGAGAGAGTGAGAGAGTGAGAGAGAGAGCATGTGCACGTGCGTGCGTGCATGTGTGCGTGGGTACATGTATGCATGTGTGCGCTGCGTATGCGAGTGCATGTGCGTGTGTATGATACCCATACGAGGGAGAGAAAAAAACGCACCAAGAATATAAAACAAGAAATTTCTCCCCCTAAAAAGAGGAAAATAAAAGGCAGAAGGCCACAAAGCCCCTCGCCCTTTTAAGATTAAGACTCGACTCGATTATGAATGAGATTAAACCCAACTCTAAATAAATTACACTCGACGAAGGATGGAAGGCGGGCATCAAAAGAGCA
>NC_091590.1:10382389-10384889 GCF_042767895.1 Penaeus vannamei | reverse complement strand
CTCTCTCCTTTAATCCCCTCGCTACCCCCCTAAACCCCAACCCCCATCCCACCCCTCCCACCTTCTACCCCCACGCCAAAGCCCTTCCCCTTCCTACCCCCATCCTCAACCCTCACCCCAACCCCTTCTTACCCTCCCCCTTCAACCACCCCAACCTCAACCCTCACCCCCCTACCCCGACCCCTCCAACCCTTTACCCTCTAGCCCCTCCCCCCTTCCACACCCCAACAACCTCCTCCCCCACTTGAACCCTCCCCCTTTTACAACTACCCCCCACCCTAACCCTCATCCCTTCCCCTACCCCTACCCCTCTCACCCCTTTCCCCCTTTTTACCCCTCTACCCCCCCCTCCCTCACCCTCCAAACGCCCTAACACGGAAGCCATTCTCGGTCGTGACGGGGAAGCAAACCAGGTAACGAGGAGTAACTCCCAAGGAGGAGCTTTGTTACCTGGGAGTGGCGGTTAAGAGGCGGAGTTAATTCTCTTTCTTTTGTTTGTTTGTTTGTTACTTTGGAATGGTGGTGAAAGAGGATGGTGTTTTTTGTGTGTTTTTGTTGTTGTTGTTGTTACCTGGGAGTGGCGGTTGAGAGGCGATGGAGTTAATTCTTTTTCTTTTGTTTGTTTGTTTGTTACTTTGGAATGGTGGTGAAAGAGGATGGTGTTTTTTGTGTGTTTTTTGTTGTTGTTGTTACCTGGGAGTGCCGGTTGAGAGAGGGTGGAGTTGTTTTTTTTTCCTTTTTTTTTTGTTTGTTACCTAGAAGAGGTGGTTGAAATAGAATGGTGTTAAGTCTGTCTTCGTTTTTTGTTCTTGTTTTTGTCTCAAGGAGGAAGCTAAGAAGACAAGAATGGGGACGAGTGGAAATGGTGTTCTTTTGGGAGTGTGTGTGTGTGTGTGTGTGTGTGTGTGTGTGTGTGTGTGTGTGTGTGTGTGTGTGTGTGTGTGTGTGTGTGTGTGTGTGTGTGTGTGTGTGTGTGTGTGTGTGTGTGTGTGTGTGTGTTTGTGTGCGCGCGCGGATGTGAGTGCGTGTGCATGTACGTGTGTTCGTGTTAGCTCGTTCGTTTCCTCATTTTTGTATCCTTATGTTTATACACAACATTCTATTTCCCAAACCATACAACACCCCCTCCACACATCAACATACCTAACAAACAACTCAAAAATAAACACACACAAAAAACAAACAAACAAAAAAACAATTCAAGCCAAAAGCCCCCCCTTTCCAGGACTCAACACCAAGTCCCTCCGCCGCCCAGCTGGCCGGGGTATTTCAGAGTCCTTTCGTCGGCTGAGGAATCATCAGGAAAACTGGGAGAGTGTCACCTGATTGCGCCAGGTAGCAGGGCGACTCCAGAATGTCTCTTTCCTTTCTCTCTCGCTTTCTTCCTTTCATTCTTTTTTTTTCTTTTCTTGCTTTCCTTGTTACTTTCTCTCTTTCGGTCTTTTCTTCTCTATTTTTGGGGCAATTGGTATGCACGGTAATATGTAAATAAATACTGTACGTTTGAAGATCACATATAAGAAAATGAGAGAGAGAGAGAGAGAGAGAGAGAGAGGGGGGGGGGGGGAGAGGGGGAGAGGGAGGGAGAGAGAGAGGGAGAGAGAGAGGGAGAGAGAGAGAGAGAGAGAGAGAGAGAGAGAGAGAGAGAGAGAGAGAGAGAGAGAGAGAGAGAGAGAGAGAGAGAAAGAAAGAAAGAGAGAAGGGGGGAGAGGGAGAGAGGGAGGGAGGGAGAGAGAGAGAGAGAGGTAGCGGGGGAGAGAGAGAGAGAGAGAGAGAAAGAGAGAGAGAGAGAGAGAGAGAGAGAGAGAGAGAGAGAGAGAGAGAGAGAGAGAGAGAGAGAGAGAGAGAGAGAGAGAGAGAGAGAGTAAGAGAAAGAAAGTGCAACCGAGTATCAAGGTCTGCAGTGCAGAATATCAAACTTAATTTCTGCAAGTTTCCGACCGTTCCCCGTGGCTGATTCAACATTATAAAATAACAAATACCATTCTAGAATAAAGTTCTCTTCCTGAGGGTGATTTCAAATAAAACTTATTATACCTTGCAGTAATCCAAGAAATAATAAAAAACAAACAAATTTAAAGAAAGTAATAATATCTCCACTAGATCTCCGAATGGTGATAATGATGAAATATATATAATAAAAGAGATATCATCATTACTATGACTACTATGATTAACGATGATTCTGATACTGTAATAGTGATGATGTGACGATTTATTCCGTATAAATACTACTGGTTGTGGTGATGATGATGATGGTGATGATTATGATGATGATGATGACGATGACGAAGATGCTGATAATGACGGTGACGAAGATGATAATGATGGTGATAATAATGGTAATGATGACGATGACGACGATGATGATGATGTTGACGATGGCGATTACGATGGTGATGATGACGGGAATATGAGTAAGATATGAGATCACATGGATTTACGTGCACAATCTCCTCTCTGGACTCTCGGCATCAGTATAGCATGATTGTGACAGAGC
>NC_091590.1:10352389-10364889 GCF_042767895.1 Penaeus vannamei | reverse complement strand
CGTGTTTTGTTTGTTTGTTTGTTTGCTGATGAAAGCCGAATGCCCGTTGTGTACCGCATAGTGGTTCTGACTTAATATCTCAAAGGTAGATCTTTCTGTTGTCTTTCTTCGGTTAATTTCTTACATATTCCCCTATTTACATGTTCGTTTATCTGGGAGAGGACTGGTGGGGGAGGGGGGGGTTGGTTCAATCTCTTTTCTTTCCCCCTGTTTATTCGTCTCAATCTCTTTCTCTCATCGCCATAATCTTAATCTTCGCAGCAAATATTTATCTTATGGTAGGCCTATTGGTCTCCAGAATTTTTGGATTTTTATTCACCAGTATTTATTGATATTTTCGTTCTTTCCGTTCACGACTTTTGTTTTATTTATTTATATATCTATCACTTTTTCACAAGAATCTACTGACAATTTCCGTTTTCCTTTCAATATATATTTTATTTTATCTTTTTAATTATCAATTTTTTTCCTGCATGCACTAGAACCTATCAACATTTTCCGTTTTCTCCTTCATTATTTTTTTCTCTCACAGCAGACCAATGCAGCCCTACGTTTACGCACCCGAAGCCATAGAAAACGGAGCCAATGCAAAACCTTGACCTCCCATCCCCTACTTAAATAAATAACAACAGTGCACTGGCTGGGTCCACTTATCCCACCCTGTACTGTAGGGGGGTTATCCATCCCCCACGTAAAAGATGGGGTCTCCTTTTTGCGTGAAAACGTTACGTCATAATATTTTCGTTCTGATGGATACGAAATTAAAAAAATAATAATAATAAAGTAAAATAATAATAAAAAAATAAAGCATTTTAGTTCACACGTTCTGTTACGTGCGGGAAAAAAATCTAAATCGTATGTGATTGGAGAGTTCTGACGGGTATAAAAAGGAATGTTCATATCTACACGAGAGCAAACGTACACCAAAAAGGAACGTCCAAACGTACATCAAAAAGGAACGTTCTCATGTACACCAAAAAGGAACGTTCTAATGTACACCAAAAAGGAACGTTCAAATGTACACCAAAAAGGAACGTTCTCATGTACACCAAAAAGGGACTTTCTTGCGTAAATAAAATGGGATAGGTCTAACTGAACACAAAAATGAAGGTTCTAATGTACACGAAAACAGAACCTTCAAGTATACCCGAAAAAACGTTCGAAAGTACACGGCGATGAACGTTCAAATGAAAACAAAAAGGAATATTCTTGACATATGCGAAAAAGCCCGTGTCACTGAACATATAAAGAACATGTAAATATGTAAAATATGTAAAATCACTGTAAAGGGAAATACAAAATACTCAGTGATTCATCATATCAAAACACAAACACAATACTAGGTAATTAATCACTCATTATGAAAAAAAAAAACATAGAAGTCAACAGAAAAAAACATAACATTGATTAACTGGACAGTACTACAAAACTATGTATAAAAAACTAGAATAAAAATATGAAATGATTGTTTATCATCAAAATACAATAACAATCGCGTGGAGAATAGATCGCATGTTTTTTATTTTCCTGGCGCAACTTTTTCTATTTAATGTTTTGTACTATACCCTTTTTTGTAGTAACTTTAATATCCCTGTCTTTAGTTCATAATAATGTTTTTCTATTTTTCTCTCTCTTTTTTAAGTATTTCTGTCATTTGTTGCATTTTGGACTTTCTTTTTTCCTTTCTCTTTTTTGTGTATGTATTCTACTGATAAAACCTTTTATATTCTATTTTTTGCGTTCAGAATATCATTTTTCAGTGTGGACTATTGAAACTAATCTCTCTCTTTTTATCTTCATCTTTATCTTCTTATTCAACTTTCATATTTTGTTTTGTTTTTTGTTAATAACTTTTGTTTTTCATCGTCACTTGTATCTGTTCATTTTATCTAATCATATATTTTTCCATCACTCTCTCTCTCCCTCACACACACACAAACACATATAGACACACACACACACACACACGCACACGCACGCACACACACACACACTTACACAAACACACGATGCCGAGTTCTACTGACGTTATTAATCTTTTGTATTCCCTTCATCATCACTGTTTTTGTTGCTTCATCACCACTAACTTCTCGTAGTTGTCACATACCTCCCTTCCGTTATCATCGTCTTTTTGTAGTCGTTGTTATCTGTTTCTTATCTCTACGCTCTTGTACTTATAATCTACATCTCTTCCTACTATGTTACTGTAGTTGTAGTTATCTACAGAGTAACTTTAACTACGCTTGTATTTTGCCAACACTACTGTCCATCCGTTCCAGTCAACACTACGTCCGTTCCCCTGAACACTACCGTCCGTTCCCCTCAACACTACAGCCCGTTCCCTTCAAAATTTCCGTTTGTTCCTCTCAACACTACTCTCTATCCGTTCCCCTCAACGCTACCATCCATGTGTCCCCCTCAACACTACTCTATATCCATTCCCCTCAACACTTCCGTCCGTTCCCCTCAATACTACTTGACGTCCGTTCTCCTCAACACTACCGTCCGTTCCCTTCAACAGTACTCCACGTCCGTTCCCCTCAACACTACAGCCCGTTCCCCTCAACACTACAGCCCGTTCCCATCAACACTACCGTCCGTTCCCCTCAACACTACTCTATACCCATTCCCCTCAACACTACTCCACGTCCGTTCCCCTCAACACTACAGCCCGTTCCCCTCAACTTTACAGCCCGTTCCCCTCAACACTACAGCCCGTTCCCCTCAACACTACAGCCCGTTCCCCTCAACACTCCAGCCCGTTCCCCTCAACACTACCGTCCGTTCCCCTCAACACTACCGTCCGTTCCCCTCAACAATACGTCCGTTCCCCTCAACACTACTCCACGTCCGTTCCCCTCAACACTACAGCCCGTTCCCCTCAACTTTACAGCCCGTTCCCCTCAACACTACAGCCCGTTCCCCTCAACACTACAGCCCGTTCCCCTCAACACTACAGCCCGTTCCCCTCAACACTACAGCCCGTTCCCATCAACACTACCGTCCGTTCCCCTCAACACTACTCTATACCCATTCCCCTCAACACTACTCCACGTCCGTTCCCCTCAACACTACCGTCCGTTCCCTTCAATACTACTCCACGTCCGTTCCCCTCAACACTACTCTATATCCATTCCCCTCAACTCTACCGCCCGTCCGTTACCCTTATCCTCCGTAGAAGCGCTCGAGGACTCCAAACATGCGGTCGCCATCCAAGTACGAGGCGTGTCTGCTCCTCCAGCCGAGGTTATGAGTCGTATCCGAGGTTCAAAGGGCGTGAGGACAGAATGAAAAGGGGGGGGGAAGGGGGGGAGAGGAAAAAGAAAATGTAAATTAGTAAAAAAGATGAGGAATACGGTGGATTGAGTCTTAAAAAAAGGGGGGAAGGAAAAAATAAACATTAGAAAAAAATATTAAAAGGATATAATTCTATATGAAAAAATGATGAGATAAATTCAATTTTAAAAAAATCAAAAAAATGAATATCATATCTTAAAAAACTGAATACCTTTTTTTTTTGGGGGGGAGACTTAATAAAGAAATTAAATTACGGAAAGAAACCTATTTATGAAACGAAGAACTCCATAACAGCCAACGAGAACGTACTTTAAGCCGAGAACAGAGTACGCGAAATCCAGAACATACTACAAACCGGAACAAATTACAAAAAAGAAAAGAAAAAAAAAGTTAATAAGAAGGTAAACGCAAAAAGATAAGAAGTTAAAAGCCCAAAAAATGAACAGTTATGACAAAGAACCACCTACAAGCCGAGAAACTAGGTTGTTACAACACTTTATGTATCACCTGATTACCATAGCAAGTGTATGCAAATGAACGTTAAATACCAAGATGGGGAGACTTACCCAGAGGACCTGTCTTTAGGGAAGTAGGAGGGACAGCTCGCTCTTTTTCTCTTGTTTCCTCTTCGCTGTCTCTTTCCCCACCTCTTTCTTTTGCTATCTATTTTCTCTCGCTTCCTGTCTTTCTTTCTTCTCTTCTCTCTTTCTCTTCCACTATCTCTTTCTCTCTCTCTCGCTCTCTCTCTCTCTCTCTCTCTCTCTCTCTCTCTCTCTCTCTCTCTCTCTCTCTCTCTCTCTCGCTCTCAGCATTGCTTTCCCTTTTCACCCTTTTTCTCTTTCTCTTCCTTTCTTTTCTCTTTCTTGCTTCCTCTCTCTCTTACTTACTCTTCCATATCTTTTCCTCTTTCTCTCTTTGTGTTGTATTCACTCTTTCTTCCTCTTCTCTCTCTCTCTCTTCCTATTTCGCCTTCTCTCCTTTCTCTCCCATCGTCTTGCTCATGCATGCAGACATACACACATATACAGATGCCTACAAATACAGACACATGTACGCAACCTTACGCGCTTACACACAAATCTATTTAATTAACGAAATGGCCTTTGTATGTCCTTCATTGTTCATTAAGTAGGATGTATGTGATATTGCAAGTAAGAGTACACACACACACACACACACACACACACACACACACACACACACACACACACACACACACACACACACACACACACACATATATATATATATATATATATATATATATATATATATATATATATATATAAACAAATGTATGTATAAATGTGTATGTGTGTGTGTGTGTGTGTGTGTGTGTGTGTGTGTGTGTGTGTGTGTGTGTGTGTGTGTGTGTGTGTGTGTGTGTGTGTGTGTGTGTGTGTGTGTCTGTCTGTCTGTCTGTCTGTCTGTCTGTCTGTCTGTCTCTCTCTCTCTCTCTCTCTCTCTCTCTCTCTCTCTCTCTCTCTCTCTCTCTCTCTCTCTATATATATATATATATATATATATATATATATATATATATACATATATATATATATATATATATATATATATATATATATATATATATATATATATATATATATATATATGAGTATGTGTGTGTAAAATCACATACTTCCTGACTAATGAAGAATGAAGGATATGTTACGGCCATTCCACTAATTAAAGGCATTTTTCCCTCATGCATTTTGCTTATCTGCCGCTATTTTTTAAAACAGCAGTAAAAATGGGGAAGCGGTTCTAAAGACTACGCTTCTCATTAGTCTCTCCTCTCTCTCTCTCTCTCTCTCCTTTTTATCTTCGTTTGTCCGTCTGCCCCTTTTCGCTCGCGCTCTCGGCCGCGCTCTTTCTCTCTCTTTCGTTTATTTTTGTTTGTTTTTCTTTCTTTCATTGACGTAATCATTGTTGTTGTTATCATCATCATCATCATCATCATCATCATCATCATCATCATCTCTCTCTCTCTCTCTCATCATCCTCTTTTGTTCTCTCTTATCCTCCTCCTCTCTTGCTCTCTCCTATTCTTTCCTCGCTCTATCTCCCTCTCTATCCCTCTCTCTCCTCCTCACTCCCCCTCTTCTTATTCCTCCTACTTCTCTCTTCCTCCCTTCTCAACCTTCGCCTCGCCCTCTTTCGCAACAAGGACAGTTCTACTTGAAAGTCGCAACGCTGTATCTACCCTTCACCTACCCAAGGATCTAGCCGAGTATCTACTTTATCTACTTTAAATATAAACTTATGGGTATATTAAGGGATATATCAGGAATATTTAGCTCTACACCAACCGGATATATCCCGAATTATCTACCCTTCATATCTACTTAATATTTCACCTCACCATCTACCATTGCAATCTCCTCAATTATCTACCCCGCATCTAGTAATCTACCCTATAGCATACCCAAAATTTACCCTTCACTTACCCTAGCACCTACTTTGGCATCTACCCAAAATATCTACCACTTATCTACCCAAATATCAATCCTTCATTTATCAGAATATTTAGCCCTCATCTACCCCAAAAAGTGTCAACCCGTCATCGATCTAAATATCTACCCATCTACCTAAAATATCTAACCCTCATTTACCCAAAATATCTAACCCTTATCTATCCAGATATCTACATCATATCAACCCAAAATATCTTCCCATAAACTCCAAAATACTAACCCCTCATCTACCCCAAAATACTCACATTCCTCATCTACCCTAAAATACCTCCACTCTTCATCTACCCTAAAATATCTTCGCCTCACCTCCCCTAAAATACCTTCCCCTTATCTACTCTAAAATACCTATCCTTCATCTACCCCAAAATACCTCCAGCCTTCATCTACCCTAAAAAAATACCTTTACTCCTCATCTACCGTAAAATACCTCCCCCCTTATCTACCTCAAAAAATACCTCCCCCTCATCTACCCCCAAAAGTATTTCCTCCTTCATCTACCCCAAAATACCTCCACCCCCTCATCTACCCCAACCGTCTACCTCCTACCTCAACCCCCACCCCCACTCACCCCATCCTCCCACCCCACCCCAACCCCCACCTGCCCTTACAAAGCGCCCCCCCCCCCCTCCCCGCTTCTTTCCAACCTCGCACATACTGCTTTTATTATGTTACCTATTACGCCCTTTGATGTGCTGGGTCCGTTTTGTTCTGGAGTCGCGCCCGTTACAGGAGCGGAAGGCCGTCTCGCTTTGTTATTCCCTTTGTTATCGCGTATTGCATCACTTCCTCGGCTGTTTCTCTTCCCGTTTTTGGCGTCGTCTTTTTCTGCCGACGCGCTTCTCCGGTTCTTGCTGTTCCGTCTTTGTTTTTTCTCTGGGTGAGACGGGGTGGGGGGTAAGGGGGAGGGGGTGTTTACTTTTTTGGGGTTTTGTTTTGGTTCTTGTGTGTTTTGTTTTGTTTTGATTTGTCTTGGTTCTTGTGTCTGTGTGTGTGGATGTTTTTTTTTTTTTCGTTTGTTCGTGTTTTGTTTTCTTGTGTGCCTATATATGTGGATGTTTTTTTTATTTTTTCGTTTCTTTTTTCTTGTTTTGTTTCTTGTGTGTTTATGTATGTGTATGTTTTGTCTTTCTTTTTTTAGTTTAGTTTAGTTTTTTCGTGTTTTGTTTCCTGTGTCTTTATATATGTGGATGTTTTTTATATTTCGTTTTTTTTTTCTCTGTATTTATGGATTAATATGTTTAGATGTCGTATTTGTGTACGTTTGTATCTCCCTTTTTCTATTAATTTACTAATTCACCTATTTATCCCTCTATTCGCCTATTCATCTATTCGTCTATATCATTCATCTAAATCTCTAAGAGCGTATCTATTCATATAATTTCTTCTAAATTCATACATCAATATCATTCCTTTTACATGTGCGTGTGCGTAATAGTTCATATTAGTATTACACATACAATAGATGCGTTATCCTGTGTGCGTGCGTGCGTGTCTTTGTTAAAAGGCTTGTAAGCGTGTGTGCGAACGCGTGTGTGTGTGGATTTACTCACGCCTTTGTTCAGAGGTTAAGAGCGTGTGCGTCTGTGTGTACCTGTGTGCGTGCGAGTGTGTTTGCGTGTCGGAGGAATAAGAATAAAAAAACAAGCTTTTCTAATATTCCGAATCAGTCTTGAAGGGGAAAGAAATATATTTGCTTAAAGTAGGTCTTTCTTTCAGCCGTTCCTCTCTGACTCACAAGTAGGTTTATATCGATAAATGAATAAATGCGCTTTTATTCTTTATATTTTTATTTTTATCATGATTTTTTTTTTTGGGGGGGGGGGGGCTGTGCTGTTCTTCAAATAAGACTAAAACTCGAGAGGGAATTAGACAAGCCGTCATCATAAATTGACTACGAATGTGCAGCTCGAATTATATAACTTTCATTTCCAGTTTCTCTGTGTATATCTTCAAAAACAATTTTCTTTTTAATCTTTCTGTCTGTTTCTTACTTTAATTTTTGTCCTCTCATCCATTTTTCCTCTCTTATAGTTGGCCCCAATAAAAGCAAATTAATATCCTTCTTCAAAACTCTTTCTATCTTTTTTCATCTTTAGTTATCTGTTGCTTATCCTTTCTTTACTTCATATCCCATCTTATAAAATTACTTTTGAAACATAAGCCATAAACTGATTGACAAGTTAATTTTGCGAGAAATAAAAAGAACGCCTTTAATCTTGCAAGTTTTGGAAGACGGAAGAAGAGAAAACAACACGACTTGCTCAAACGAGAGAAAAATAAGAAACTTTGAGGAAAATATACATGTACCGACTCGAGGAAAGGGAAGCATCTTGTCGTATATCTTTTAGCTTTAAAAGGTTTGTGTGTGTGTGTGTGTGTGTGTGTGTGTGTGTGTGTGTGTGTGTGTGTGTGTGTGTGTGTGTGTGTGTGTGTGTGTGTGTGTGTGTGTGTGTGTGTGCTATAATATGATGTTTTAAAAATCACTTGAAAAAAAAGAAAAAAAAAAAAAGCATCAGCTGCTCCTCCAACCCTCACCGGGCCTGGACTAACCCCCGCCCGAAGCCCGCGCCTCGAGCCCAAAGGCGGACTCGAACCTCGGGCCCGAAACCGCCTTTAGGATCAGCCTTAAGACGCGCTCACTCACCTTGAGAGAGGAAGACGTTCGAGTTGGGCTGCTGGTACGTGTCGTCCTGGAGGTGGTCCTGGTAGTGCGGCGAGGGGGGGCCTCCGACGCCCGTGTTGTTGGAGGCCGGGGGCGCGCCGCCCGCCCGACGCGACGCCGCCAGGAGCGGGTGGTGGTGGGAGGGCCCCCGGATAGGGACCTCGGGAGGGGCCGGGTCCGGTGGCGTGCCCGCGGCGTCTGCAACAACAAGAGAAGCTCGTTTCAGTTTGTTTCATAGTTTCTTTCAGACCTGGTTAATGAAATGACATATTGCTTCAGGAAAAAGCCTAGAAAAGTAAGGCTGAAACCGCCCCAAGCATCGCGCGAAGGAAATTGGGCGCCCGCGGGAGAGCGCGACCAGGGAGCCCGTAATTAGCGAGAGGGTAATAACACACCTAATTAATCACGAGCGCCGTAAATCAACGTGAGAACATGCATCACCGGGAAGACACAATAAAGAGTCGCGCATGCCCGGGGAAAGCGAACCGCAAAATTGTAATCCGCTACAGTTGCAGTAATCCCCCTTGACAAAGTCCGACCGAGTGTTGTAGAGAAAATCCCGATTATGGCCACGTGATCTGCACATGCCGACTAATCCCGCCGATCTTCGTCCCCGGGGAGCGAAGGGGGTGGGACCGGACAAGGGGGAGGGGAGGGGGGGCGTTCCGATCGTGACGTCACCCGAAAAAAAGCGTCCAGATCCCACATGACGTCATCAGCCCTCGGGCTTTCGGTCCACGCTCCGAGCACTGTCCGGGCTTCGTTCGAACACGCTCTCGCATCTCCTCGGGACTCGTTCACCCTTTCGAAATATGCAAAGTTATCGCCCGAACTCCACTCTACCCAGACCTCATCAATAGGGCCCAAATGTCGCATAACACAAGCACACATCCGCCCGCGTCCTGTGCAATAACGAACGCTGCAGAACTCCCTTATCCCGCAAGAGTACACACGCACACAACACACAGGCTTTCCTGAAGTACCCTCATCCACAATCCATCCTTTGAACACAGTAACCAAGATGTGCAACCAACGTGAACAACTGCATCGTACCACAATTAGCCATACACACGCTACCACATGCACAACAGACAGCCATCATAAACATCTCTAAACTGGACCATAAGCGAACCAAATGAAAATAGTAATAATAATAATAATAATAATAATAATAATAATAATAATATTGTTAATAATAATAATGATGATAATAATAATAATAACAATAATAATAATAATAATAATAACATTAATGATGATGATTACAATAATCATAATGACAATAATAATAAATAATTAATCAATTAATAAGATTGGCTAGATAAAAATATCAAAATTCTCAAACTCTTTTCTTTGTTTTTCTTTTTGTATTGATCCATTACAAATGTTATTGATTTTTGATGTGTTTATATTTGCCCTCGCCTTTAAATCCGATCAGTTCTCTCGCTGCCAGATGTCACAGGAAATTATAATCGTTTTCTTTCCTTATGTTGCTACAAAATCCGCAACAACAACAGCAGCATCCACAGAAACAACAACAACAACAACAGGAACAACAACAATAACAACAACAGCGACAACAATAATAGTCTAATAATAAATGGCGATGATTTACGATACAAATTTTATACTTGAAGGGAAAAAAACTCTCGAAGATATTATCATCAAGAGTACACAAAGGAATGACAAAAACACAATAGCGCAATCAGTAAATGCAGAATAGCCACTGTAATCCTAGTCTTAACCCTTTTCCTCCCCCTTCTCCCTCCTCTTCCCCTCCTCTTCCTGCTCCCCTCTTCCCTTCTTCTTCCTGATCCCCTTCTTTTTATCTATTTTCTTCTCTTCTATTTTCTTTATTTTCTTCTATATTTTCTTCTTCGTTTTCTTTTTCTGTTCTTCCTCTTCCTCCATCCTTTCCTCCTCTCACATTCCCTCTTCTTATTCTCTTCCCTATCCTCTTCTTTTATTATCTTCCCTTCCTCTTCCTTCTCCTTCCCCTTCCCTCTTCCCCTCTTAGACCCCACTTTTCCTTTCCTTCTCCACTCTTCCTCCCTTTTCTAATTCTCTTCTTTCTCTTTCTCCTCTTTTCCCTTCCCTTTCTTACCACTCCCTTCCCTTATCTCTTTCTTCCCCTCCTTTCCACTTCCCCCATCCTTCTTCCCCTCTCCCTCCCCCTTCTCTTTATTTTTCCCCTTCTCTCCATCCACTTTCCTAACCCCTTCCTCTTTCCTTCCCTTCCCCGTCTACCCCTATCTCTTTCTCCACTCCCTTCCCCTTCCTCCTATTCCCCCTCCCCTTCCCCCCGTCTATCCCCTACCTCTTTCCCCTTTCCCTTTCCCTTCTCACTCCTATCTATCCCCCCATTCCAACTTCCCTTTACCTCCCGCCGCCTATCCCCTACCTCTTTCCCCACTCCCTTTCCTTTTCCTATCCCTATCCCCTTTCCCCTCCTCCCTCCTACCTATCCCCCCCCCCCACAGTAAACTTGACGAGACGCGAATAACACAAGGGATAGTAGCCCCTGCATTGAACCGTCCAGTGTTTTTATTTTATTTTATTTATTCCATTCCATTTTATTCTATTTCATTTCTGTTATACGTTTTTTTTTGACAGAGGGGAGGGGATAGTGAGGGGCGAGGGGGATAAAAGAAGAGAAAAAAAGAAAAGAAAAAGAGAGAGAGAGAGAGAGAGGAGAGGGAATAAGAGAAGCGTGGAGCAGAAGGGAGGGAGAGAGGGGAGGGGAGGGGAGGGGAGGGGAGGGGAGGGGAGGTAGGGGAGGGGAGGGAGGGGAGGGGAGGGAGGGAGGAGAGGGGAGGGGAGGGGAGGGGAGGAGAGAGGAGGGGAGGTGGGAAGGGGAGAGTCAACGCTCCAACTAAATAATTTTAAAAGTTAATTACACAGAAGCAACAATTTAATGCATTAAATACGCGCTTCGGTAAATAGTGGTATTCGTGTGTAATTCAGCAAATGGACTTTCTGGTCGCGTTGAGCAGTATTACGTACAGCTGTACATTCTGAACTCTAATTTTGGGTTGTACAGCTGTACATTCTGAACTCTAATTTTGGGTTGTACAGCTGTACATTCTGAACTCTAATTTTGGGTTGTACAGCTGTACATTCTGAACTCTAATTTTGGGTTGTACAGCTGTACATTCTGAACTCTAATTTTGGGTTGTACAGCTGTACATTCTGAACTCTAATTTTGGGTTGTACAGCTGTACATTCTGAACTCTTATTTTGGGTTGTACAGCTGTACATTCTGAACTCTAATTTTGGGTTGTACAGCTGTACATTCTGAACTCTAGTTTTGGGTTGGACAACTGTACTTTCTGAGCGCAGTTCGTTACGCGTTGTACAATCTGAAACACTGGTCTACAAGTTGCGTGTTTTGTACAGTTGTAGATTCTGAACAACAATTCTGGGCTGCACATATGTACTCTCTAAACAGGTCGTTGTATAATCTGAAACACTGGATATCTGTTGTGCATTTTGAACATTTGATATACGCCCTTCCTTTCTGAACAATCGTCATATGTTGTACATTCCATCTGTGTGTTGCTCAGTCATGCATTATGCAACTGTGCATTCTAAATATTTGTTCTGTGTAGCATCGGCCGTGTTACCGCCTCTGAACAAATTCCTATTTACAGTGTGCCCCGGCGGGAATGTACAATGATGGGGATAGGGATGATAACGACGATGAGATGTGATGATGATGACGATAATAAGAGCAATAATAACAATTATGATGATGATGATGATGATGATGATGATGATGATGATGATGATGATAATGATGATGATGATAATAACATCAATGATGATATAAACAACAACAGCAAAAAACATACACAACAATAAAAATAAAATCACAAATGCATAAATACAACGAAAACAACAAAAAAACACAAGAAACGAAAAGAAAACAAAACAAAGTTGATAATACTGAAAACAACAACACCAAGAATCCCACACAAAGACAAACATAACACCGGCGTCCAACTAGGAAAATCGACCTTAATGCATCCCTTCCCTACAGCATTACTACTTTTTCCCCCTAAATTCGG
>NC_091590.1:10312389-10324889 GCF_042767895.1 Penaeus vannamei | reverse complement strand
TGTTCCCCAATTCGCAATGGCCCGTTCTTAATAACTGTTCCAAATCTCCCAAACCGATTTACAAACAGAAAGTTATTTCGGGAACACATATAACGCTTCACCATCTTGAACACTGATATACTTGTCAATCGTCGAGAGTGTGTTACCATAGCAGTGATTTCTCGGGCTGGACACTTGCCATAGCAACTACAAGTCTTGCTTTTTTACCATGACAAGTGCTTCCCTTCCATAAAGAAAAGAAAGTGAGTACATATAAATAATAAATTTCAGAGCGAGCGAGAGAGAGAGAGAGAGAGAGAGAGAGAGAGAGAGAGAGAGAGAGAGAGAGAGAGAGAGAGAGAGAGAGAGAGAGAGAGAGAGAGAGAGAGAGCGTTTCATGCAGCCCAAACCATACCGCGTTAAGTGTCCTGAAATGCCAGCTATAGGGTACGCCACACCAAGGGTTAAAAACAGAAAGAGGAGTTTTACAGAGTTGGAGTCGTGAGGGGGAAAAAACTTAGTTCTAGGGCGTGCCGTGCATTCGGATTCGTGTTAGACACCAGCGTTTGATTCTGGCACGCTGTTAGGCCCCTGTATTCGTTTGTGACACCCTGTTAAACCCTTGTGTTCTTTTTCTTACACTCTGTTAGGCCCCTGTATTCCTTTCTGACACCCTGTTAGGTCCTTGTGTTAGTCTCTGACACTGTTAGACCACAGTGTGTTTCTGATACTGTTAGGTCCCAGCGTTTGTTTCTGGCACTCTGTTAAGCCCTTGTGTTAGTTTTTGACACAGACCCAAGCGCTTGTATCTGACACTTAGTTTAACCCTTTCTTTATTTCTGACACTATCTGGGTCTACCTTCTTTTCAGACACTCTCTTAGCCTTAATCCCTCACCCTCACACAAGCCCCGCACCATCCCTGGCACTCTCCCGCGGCGGCACTCCCTCCTAAAGGCCCTCCTTATCAACGACTCCCTCCCTCCCTCCGTCCGTCCCTCCCTCCCTAACGATTCCCTCCCTCCCTCCCTCCGAACTCCCTCCCCCCCTCCCTCCGGACTCCCTCCTCCCATCCTCCCTCCGGACTCCACTCCTCCCATCCTCCTCCTCCCTCCCTCCTCCTCCCTCCCTCCGGACTCCCTCCCTCCCTCCCGCACTCACGACCCACTCCGGATCCCCCTTTTCTTCCTTCCAAACAGCAGCGCTTCCCCCTTCCTGTCATAAGTTGCGATTCCCTCTTGCTGGCACCGAGGGCCTGGCATGATTTTTATTGGCAGGCAGCCCGGGGACATTATGCCATGCTTTAGTGCCAATTATGTGTAATTGGTTCTCATGCGTGGCAGATGCCGCGGATTGGTTTAGTAACCCCGACGGAAGGGCTCTTCTTCTGTTCTTCGCCTTCGCTTGTTCCTCTTTCGGTGTGTGTGTGTGTGTGTGTGTGTGTGTGTGTGTGTGTGTGTGTGTGTGTGTGTGTGTGTGTGTGTGTGTGTGTGTGTGTGTGTGTGTGTGTGTGTGTGTGTTTCTCTTTGCCTGTGTTTTTGCTTTTGGGTTGTTGTTTTCCTCTCTCCCTCTCTTTTTCAGTTTCTTTTTCTCTTCTCTGACGCTCCATCTAACTCTATCTTCCTTCCCCTTTCCCTCTTCCTTTAATTCCAGTTCTCCCTTTAATTATCTCTACCTTGCCCTTTCTCTCCTTCTCCCTTTCCCACTCCCTTTAATTCCAACACACCCAATAACATCCCATTCCCTTTCTCTCACCCTTTAATTCTTTCCTCCTTCCCCTCTTTCTCCATCTCCCTTCTCCCTTTCCCTCACCTTCACCCTATTCCCTTAATTCCAACTCTCTCTTTAATTCTCTCCTCCTTCCCCTCTTTCCCCGTCTCCCTTCTACCTTTCCCCCTCCCTCACCCTCTCCCTTTAATTCCAACTCTCCCTTTAACTCTCCCTGAACGAGCGAGAGGTTATCAAATTATTTAAAAAGGAGCGAGACCCCCCCCCCCCCCATCAAGGACGACTGCCGCTAGAGGAGAGGGGAGGGGAGGGGAGGGGAGCAGAGGAAACGGGGGGTGAAAAGGGGGTAGGGGGATGGGGAAGTAGGGAAGTGAGAAGGGAGGTGTGGGGAGAGGGAGGGAAGGTCCCCAATCCACATCAAGTTGAAGGAACAAGAAAACTTACTCAGACAATGCTATTTCCTGTGAAGATTAAAGTACAAGACGACGACGAAGCAGAAAAAGAAAATGAAGAAGAATAAAAAAAAAGAATTAAAAAAATGGTAAATGAAAGAAAATAAATAAATAAATAAATAAAAGATGGAAAGAAAAAAAGAAGAAGAAAAAAAACATACAAAAGTTCTCGACGCTTTAAAACGTTGCGGAATACAAAATGGTGATTCAAATGGCATCAGGGGAAGAAACTTTTGTCGCCAAGCTTTGAATTCATTGCAGTAAGGCTGACAATGCGGATGCCCATAAAAGAAAAATTCTCTCTCTTTCTCTCTTTGTCCTCGTCCCTCTCTGCCTCTTTCTGTCTTTCTTTTTTTTTTTTGTGTGTGTGTGTGTGTGTCTGTTTCTTTTTATCTCTTTCTATCTTTTGTTCTTTCCTGTGTGGTTGTTTCTTTCTTCTCTCTTTCTTTTTCTTTTTTTTTCTCTTCTCACCCCCCCTCTCTCTCTCTTTGAACTCATTTCACTCACTCGCTATCATCTCCCTCTCTCACTTCCTCCTCCCTCTCTCTCCTTCTACCTCTCCCTCCGTCTCCCTTCTTCTCTCCCTACTTCCCTCTATCTATCTATCCATCTACCTACCTACCTGATAATCACGTTCCTACAAACCACAGGATACAAACTCCCAACCTTGAACATCGATCATCCCCCCCCCCTGACTCCCCAACTGATCACATTTTCCCCTCCACCAGACTCCCCAACTGACCATCACTCCCCCTGCCCTGACTCCCCAACTGATCACATTTTTCCCTCTCCTCAGACTCCCCAAACCGATCATCCCCCCCCCCCCCCGACTCCCCCAGCTCCGATCCACATCTTCCCCTCCCCCAGACTCCCCAACTGATCACATGCCCCTCCCCCAGACTCCCCAACCGATCACTCCCCCTCCCCCACTAGACTCCCCAACTGATCACATCTTCCCCTCCCCCCGACTCCCCAACCGATCACTCCCCCCCCCCCCTCCCTCAGACTCCCCAAGAAACACTACGTCCACAATGAGAGGTTTCGCGGATGTCTCCTCCATCGGGAACTTAGTCCAGCGTTACGGTCTGCTCCCCGCCTCGTGTCCCGGCAAGCGACGATTTGCGCCCTCAAGTTGGAGTATTGTATGCACCGTCTACAAGACCCCAGGGGCGGCGGAGGGAAGACCCAGGGGCGGGGAAGCGTGCGGGCGGGCGTGCGGGCGGGCTGGTGGGCGTGAGGGCGAACGTGAGGGCGGGTGGAGGGGGAGAGAAAGTGCCCCGTCGAAAGGGATGGGTTTTGCGGGCGTGGTAACACTTGCAGAGGATCACTAAGTTACCGGAGTTACAGCCTCCGCACACAAGCAGTTCTTCACGTTACGACCCAAGTTTTCGTGTTTACGGCTTCCCTCCTCCGGCGGACGGAGCCCCGGGTTCTTCTGCCTCTTGTCTCGGGTTCTCGCTTCGGGGGGGTGGAGGGGGGGGCGATCCTCGGTTCCCATTTCGAATTTGGGGGAGGTTGGTTTTAGCGTGGGAGGAAAGGAAATGAGGGAGGTGGGAATGGCGGGGGGTAGGCGAGAGTTCTGAAAGCAAATATGCGAGTCTCATTTAATTAACTGCATTCCAAACCGCTAGTCATTTATACATATACAGCCGAACGCGCGAGGGCGGAAACGTTTTCAGACTGGCCTGCTTAACATTCTTCTCTCATTATGAACCTCGTGAACCATTTCATTATGACGCTTGTTTGTCTTTTTTTTTGGGGGGGTGGGGTGGGGTGGGGGAGGATTCTATTTTTAATATCTCATCGGCACGTAATACGCCATCGCAAGCGAGGGTAATATCTGTCATGTATACCGCCAGCTGCTGTTCGCCGGTCCCGTGTTGGGGCCATTGCGCGCGGTGTTGCCATAACCCCGGCGTTTTCTTTTTTATATGTATTGTTTTTTTATTATTCCTCTTACTCAAAAAAAAAAAGTATTCGATGCTTCTGTTGCAGTATTTGTTATTGCAGTTGTTACCATCATTCTTTTTTTTCTGGGGTACGACTGTCACAGCAAGCGAGGACCCGAGCAGTCTGTGTTCTACTGTTCTCGCTGTCGCTGTTACGCCATCCGCCGTGCCGGGACCCATAACTTCCGACGATGAACATTCCGCTGTTATTGCACATGCCGTACTTCAGGCGATGGCGCTCTCGCTCTCTCTTTCTCTCTCTCTCTCTCTCTCGTTGCATCATTATGTGCGCGAACTTCCGAGGCCGACACGGACTGAGAGCCGTAGTCTGGACGCTTCTCTCCCTCAATGTGTCTCCCGTACCACGTGTCATTACGTATCGGCTGTGCGTCGTAATGCATCGTGACGTATCCCCCCGTCCGGCCATACGCAAGGACGCCGGGAGTCTCATATACGTCAGGCTTAGATCTCGCACAGTCTTCTAATATCCGTCAATCGCCGTCCATCCATATTCGGTTCCTCGAAGGTCTTCGGATATATCAGCCGATCAATCAGTTAATGTATATATATGTATATATGACGGCCCACCTGACCGGTTATTCATGAGGGCCATTTCCTTTGAATGAGGGAGGCCCCATTCTCCCTCCCTTCCTTCTCTCTTGCTCTGTGTCTTTGTCTCTGTCGCTGTCTGTGTGCCTGTCTGTCTGTCTCTGTCTTCTCTCTTCTATCTCTTCTTTCTTTCTTTCTCTCTCTCTATTTCTGTCTATGTCTCTGTGTCTCTCTTTCTCCCTTCCGTATATTAAATATCATATATAATATCTCCCTCTCCTCTCTCCTCTTAAATAATATATATATATATATCCAATCTCTCTCTCTCTCCTCTCTCTCTCTCTCTCTCTCTCTCTCTCTCTCTCTCTTCTCACCTCTCACTCCCCACTCTCCTTCACTCTCTCCTGCACTCCTCTCACTCTCTCACTCTCTCACTCTCTCACTCTCTCACTCTCTACTCTCTCTCTCTCTTTCTCTCTCTCCCTCCCTCTCTCCTTCTGTCCAGGTCTCTGTTTCTCTGTTTCTCCCTCTCCCCCCCCTCTCTCTCTCTGCTTCTCCTCCTCCTCTTTTCCTCTCTCCCTCTTCCCCCTCTTCTTCTTACTCTCCCTCCCTTCCACCCATCTCACGCACAAGTACTCCTCAACTCTCGGTTACATAACCTACACTAGAACGTTTGCTAGAATATTCATAAAATCAAATCGATATTCCAGACGCCACTGTCCCCACTAGGTTCCTGTGAGGCCGACATGATAGACATTTGATAGACAGTAGAACCTCCCCCCCCCCTCAACTAATCCCTCTCCTCCATCTTCTCTTAGACGTCCTTCTCTCTCCTCTTCCCTCTTCTCCTGCTGATGAGCCTTCCCTCTTCATCTGCTTTCTTGTTTGGACTCTCCTTGTTCTCTTCTCCCTTTCAACCATCTGACACTACCTTAACCTCCTATCTTCTACTCCTCTTCCTTGCCCCCTTCACTCTTCTTTTCTCTCTCTTAACCTACTCTTACTCCTCCTCTCCCGTTCTCTTCTCTCGTCCCTTTCTACCCTCCCTCTCTCCTCTACCACCCCCTTCTTTCTCCTCCCTCCCTTTCCCTCTCCCTCCTCCTCCTCCTCCCTCTCCTCTCCCTCTCCCTCTCCTTTTCTCCCCCCTCCCTACTCTCTCCCTCTCCCTCCTCCTCCCTTTCCCTCTCCCCCTCTTCCTCCTCCCTCTCCCTCTCCCCTCCTCCTCCTCCCTCTCACCCTCCTCCCTTCCTCCTCCCTCCACCCTCATCTCCTCACCCCCCTCCCCCTCCCCCTACCATCATTATTCCTCGATAACAAGCGGAACCATTTAAATTATTCGTTAAATTTATTGACACATTACAACAACGATGACCGTCCGATCGGCGTGAGATGGCGCTGCAGGAACACATCTATATATATATACATATCCGACGTTCCTCTTGATGAGAATCCCGTGGATTTAGAGAGAGGAGGGGGAGGGGCTAGGGGGCCAGGGGGCTAGGGGGGCGGAGTCTAAATCCGGCTGCTAATTTACTACGTCCCAGGTAATCTATCCTAAATGTTATGCATCAACAAAGTACGCAAACGGCATTAGTTTCCGAAGCGTTGCATTAATAGAGTCAATTTGACCAGTCGTCCTACACGCCACAATTGCAATGGAAAGCACGATTTGTATTTTGAAATCGTTCCAATTACTGTCCATTTTCTGCCGGAGGTCCAGTCGGTCCCAATCAGTATTCACGTAAATTGCCACTTTCGCTGTTTATGGCCTATTCTTCATGAGCATCTGGCCCTCGCCGTTGGAGTGAGCCTCGCTCTCAACATCCTACCTCCACCATGGCTGGTTCGCCCCATTCCCTGCCTCCACCATGGCTGGTTCTCCCCATTCCCCTTCCCCATGAGCGATTCTCCCCATTCCCGTGCCCTCATGGCCGGTTTTCCCACATTCCCCTTTCCACCATGATCGCTTCTTCCCAATCCCCTGCCATGGTTGATTTTCCCCAGTCCCTTGCCACCATGGCTGGTTCTCCCCATGACCTGGTTTCACATATTCCCCACCCCCATGGCTGGTTTTCCCACATCCCCCTCCCTTCCCATGGCAGGTCTTCCCCTCCATTTTCCTGTCTTCACCACGACCGGTTTCCCCCTCATTCCCCTGGCCGCCTCACCACTAGCTGGTTCACCTGCCCCTTCCTCCAGTGGCTTGCCCCCCCCCCCCATTACCTGCTCTTCTACACCTCCCACGTCCAGTTACCTCATTGTTCTGCTTCCTCCCCATGGCCTAAATACCCATTCCCTGCTTACCCATGTCTGGTTCTCCCATTTCCTACATCATTCTCCCACTGCCTGATCACTACCTCTATTCCCTGTGCTCATGGCCAGTTCCTCTATCCTTCTTCCCAATGCCCCGTTACCCCATTTCCTGTTCTCATGGCCAGGTCCTGCACCCCATTCCTCCACTGCCAGTTTCCCCATTCTCTGCCCCCCCCCCTCCCCCGGTCAGTTCCCCCATTACCTATCCCTCTCAAAGCCAATTACCCTAGTAGCCATGTTCACTACCATGGCTACTTAACCATTGTTTCCTCTTACTCCACGGCATACTGCAAGGGAAAGAGGAAATAGGGGAGGGGGTGAAGGTAGCCAAATATCCACTCAAACTCAGTTACAAGTATTACAGCAAGCTATGTATGTTTTGTTATGTTGCTTGCTTGCTCCCTCCTCCCTCCCTCTCTCTCTCTCCCTACCTACCTACCCTACCCACCACCTACCTACCTCTCTCTCTCTCTCTCTCTCTCTCTCTCTCTCTCTCTCTCTCTCTCTCTCTCTCTCTCTCTCTCTCTCTCTCTCTCTCTCTCTCTCCCTCTCTCCCTCTCTCCCTCTCTCCCTCTCTCCCCTCTCTCCCTCTCTCCCTCTCTCCCTCTCTCCCTCCCTCCCTCCCTCCCTCCCACCCTCTCTCTCCAAATGTTTCATTTTCTTTCTGCTTCTGGCTCTCTTTTTTAAAATCCTTTTATTAGACTCTTTGTAAATAGTATATCTTTTTGAAGTTTAACAAACAGTAACGGTGCATTTTTTTATAGTCCATAATCTCATTAACTTGTTTACAATAGAATACGAGTACTTTTGCCTTGTTGTATCTCTTTAATGGGTAAGATTTTCTATAAATAAAAGAGTCACTTTCGTAAAACATTTTCATGATATAAACATACCTCAACGTGTCTTGAAATATACGATAAATATCATTAGCATTGTTCATTAGGAGGTCGTTCTGTTATTATTAGTAATTACTTCTTTATTTGCTTCGTCCATCTTTCTCTTTCACTTTCTCTCTTTTCTTCTTTCTCTCTCCATTCCACTCTCACTTTGGTCCTCTTCCTCTCTTCCACCTTTTCATTAGTCCTCCCTCCTGATCAATTTTCTTTTATTTCTTCCTTTCTCTGGCCCTTCATTCTCCCTCATTCATTCTTCCTTCTCCTTTCCGGCTGTTTCTCTTCTCTCTCTTCTTCGCCGTCAATAGTCCTCCTCCCTTCCTCTAATCCTCAGCTTTCCTCTCTTCTGGTCCTCCTTTCTTCCTTCCTTCCTCACTTCCTCTCTCTCTTCCCTCACTCACCCTGGCTTCCTCCAACGCGCCCATCACCCTCAAAATCCCTACCTCTCTGCAGTACTTCTCCCTCAATCTCCTTTCCCCTCTGACATCCCGACATCTCCCTGAACCCTAGACCCTCCTCCCTTCTTTCCTCCTTCCCTCTTACCCCTCTCCCATCTCCTCCATTCCACCCCAAACACCCTCACCCCACCCCTCTCCCAATCTCCTTGGATCCCTACCTTCTGGTCCTACTTCTCCCTTCCTTCACCCCCTCCCCTCCCCTCCCCTCTCCCCTTACATTCCCATACCCCCCACACGACATTCTTGGACACCCTCCCCTCTCCTCGGACCCCCCCCCCTTCCCCTCCTGTGTCCCCATGTCCCCGCGTCCCAGAAATGGGGTCCATCAAGTGCCCCCATCCAGCACAGACCCCTCATGTATCCATCCAGTCCGTCCTCCGGGAGACACAGGGGCTTCATTCTCCGCCATCATTAAGGCGCAGTCACATGTGGCCCGCCTATCAATACATCGACCCTATTGCACAATGTGGGTTGGTCTCTTCTGGCTAAAAGCTCCCGTGTTTCAGCTATTTGTCCCCTCCGCCCGGCCTTTACAGTTCGTGTTTGTGGGTAATGGACAAAACAACGACCCCACCTGTGATATACCATGTTTCCCCTCTCTCGGCTCTCACCTGCCTCCCCTCCCTGCCTGTCTTTCATGTGTGTCCTCTCGCTCGCTCGCCTGCTCCCGTGCGCTCTCTCTTCTCCCTTGTTTATCTGTTTTTTCTTTCTTTTTCCTTTGCCTTTGCTTCTCTCATCTCTGTCTGTCTAACTGTCTGTCTGTCTGTCTCTTTCTCTGTCTCTGTCTCTCTCTGTCTCTCTCCCTCCCTCCCTCCCTCCGTCCCTCTCTCTCTCCTCTCTCTCTCTCTCTCTCTCTCTCTCTCTCTCTCTCTCTCTCTCTCTCTCTCTCTCTCTCTCTCTCTCTCTCCTCTCCCTCTCTCTCTCCCTCTCTCTCTCCCTCTCTCTCTCTCCCTCTCTCTCCCTCTCTCTCTCCCTCTCTCTCTCCCTCTCTCTCTCCCTCCCTCCCTCCCTCCCTCCCTCTCTCTCTCTCTCTCCAGCACTTGCTTTCGTCCCTTCCTCTTTCGTCCTCTCATTCTCATATATTTCAGCAAATCTGTCCGACTGTCATTTTTCCCCACTGCGAAGTTAAGCCACGCTAAGTAAACACTTTGTCATTCTCACTTCCTCATTTACAAAATAAAAGCCACTTTTTTTCCCTTTTATTACATCACACATATAACAGCCTCAGCGTTCTCTCTCTCTCTCACTCTCTCCCTCGTCCTCATACACCGCATGTCGTGTCCCTCATATCACTATTTCTCGGCTCCATGCTGGACTGAGTTCCCGAGTTCACTGATGATTTGCGTGCAATAGCTCCCCTTACCTGTCTGAAAAAGTTGACCTAGATTTTTGCGGTCTCCCCTTTGCTATTAAACTCATTGATCATAATTCTCAACAAATCCTTGTTTTGTTTTGTCTTTTTTTTCGTCTTATTTTCATACTACTGTACGTCAGTCCTCTACCTTACTCTCTCTTTTTTTCTATTTCTGCGTCCGCTTGTTTGTCGGTCTGTCTGTCTCTGTCCCTGTTTGTCTCTGTCTCTGTCTCTGTCTCTGTCTCTCCTTCTCTCTCCCTCTCCCTCTCCCTCTCCCTTTCTTTCTCTTTCTCTCTCTGCTTAGTTTATTTCTCTTGCAACTCTAACCTTGGCTATGAAAGAGTGAAATGGAGCGGGAGAAGGAGAGGAGAGGAAACGAAAGAGGAGACCCAGTTTAAAAGAAAGAAAGCTTAAAATGAAAGGGAAAAAGGGGAAAGATTGGGAAAAGGGGGGATAGTAAAAAAAAAAAAAAAAAAACAAAAAAAAACGAAATTGAAACAAAAACAAAAAAAAAAAAAAAAAACGAGACAGAACAGCCCCGAACCAACGGACAAAGAAGAGGCTCGTTCGCAAACAATCAGCCAACCAAACAACCCAAACAAGCTTCTCCGACGAAAAGAACAACACAAACAATCAAACAAAACACCATTCTCCAACGCACAATCAACCTCGTCCTTTCACAACCAGCCAAACAACCTCCCCCAACGCAAACAAACAAGCTCGTCTGCAAACTAAACAATCTCATCCTTAAACAACCAACCAACCAAACAACTTTCCCAAAAAGCAAACAAACAAAAAGCTTCATTACTCCCCTCCCTCCCTCCTTTCCCTTCCCTTCCCCTCCCCTCTACTCCACTCCCCATAAAAGAACCAGATTTGTCGACCATCCCCCTCCCTCCCTCCCCCCTCTTCCTCCTCTGCACCCACCCCACCCCTCCTTCCCTTCCCTCCACTTTCCCTGTATAAGAGAACCAGATTTGTCGACCATCCCCACCTCCCTCCCCTTCCTTCCTTCTCCCCCTTACCCCACCCCTCCCCTCCCTTCCCTGCACTCCCTACATAAGAGGAACCAGATTTGTCCCCTATCAACCATCCCCGTCCCTCCCTCCTTCCCCCTCCCCTAGCCTACCCCTCCCTTCCCTTCCCTGCACTCCCTACATAAGAGAACCAGATCTATCAACCATCCCACCCCCTCCCTCCCTCCCTCCCTCCCCCACCCCCCCTTTTAGCATATACCAGCTCTCCCATTGGATAATCCCGAAGTGGCTTATCTGTTAACTCCTTTGTCAATAGAGGTGTTGCAGAGCGAAGAGTTCATCGGACGACCCTCTCTGAGCTAATGGACGACCACCTGCCGCCGCTTCGCTTCCTCTCGCCTGGTCGTCCGCTTGTCTCGTCCGGGTGGCTTGCTTGCTTCTTGCGCGGGCCCTGTTCGGTTGCTTGCTTGGGCTTTGTTCGCTTCTCGTGTTCCTTGTTTGTGTGGTTTGTTCTTCGTTTGTTTCTTGGGGCATATTCTGTGGCTGCTTCTTTGTTTGCATTTTTCTGCTTGTTCTTTGTTTGCATTTTTCTGCTTGTTCTTTGTTTGCTATTTTGCATGTTGCTTGTCCCCCCCTTGCATGTTCTTTGTTTGCCTTTTTCATATTCTTTGCTTCTTTTTCCTCTTGTTCTTTGGATACTTTTTGTTTGCATGTTCGTTCGCTGTTTCTTCCTGTATGTTCTTAAGCTTCCTGTTTGCACGTTCATTAGTTGCCTCTTCTTGTACGCTTCTTCCTTGCTCTCCTTCTTCAGTTGCTTCTTGCATGCTGTCCGTTCTTTAGTTGCTTGTTACTGCATGTTCCATTTTCCTCTCGTGTATTAAAACGTTCCTTCTCGTACACTCGTTCGTGCTTCCTCCTGCACAGTTCGTGTTTTCTCTTTTTCTATCACCTTCTCGTACGTTCGTTCATTGCTTTTCTCTCGTACGTTTGTTTATTGTTTCCTCTTGCACGTTCGTTGATTTTTCACGTTCAGTTGTATTCATCCTCTTGCCTCTTCGTTGGCTGCTTCCTCTCACACGTTCTTGCTTTGCTTTTCTCATTCTTTCGTTTCGTTTCCTCTCTCATGTTCGTTTATCCTTTCCCCTTGCACGCTCCTTTTTTTGTTTTCTCTCTCACGTTCGTTCACTGCTTTTCTCTCCCACGTTCGTGTATCCTTATCCCCTCTCCCATCCCCCCTTTTCTCCCTCACGTTCGTTCATTCCTTCCTTCCCATCCCTTCATTTAGCACATTTCGTACACGTTCTTCCTTCCCTTTCGCACGTTCGCTCATTGTTTCGCCCCGCACGTTCGGAAGGTTGCGCGCCAGTTGCAGATAATGCTAAAACTTGGAGAGCGAGGGATATTCTGGGGCCAAGTGTTTGTCCTGTAAGTCCTAAGAGGGAGGGGGTAGGGGGAAGGGGAGTGGGAGGGGCTGGAGGGAAGTGGGAGGGGCTGGAGGGAAGTGGGAGGGGGGAAGGGAGAGCGAAAGGGAGGGGGATGTGGAGAGGGTTAGAGAGGGATATACACATACATACTTACACATACACACACAATATATATATAAATATATATAGTGTGTGTGAGCGAGAAAGAGGGAGGGAGGGAGGGAGAGGGAGAGGGAGAGGGAGAGAGAGGGGAGCAGAGACAGACTAACGGACATCGCGTGGCTGCGCATGTACATTCAAAAGTGTGTATGTGAGTGCACATCCTTACCCTCAGTGTTGCACATAAACATAATTCACTAGATCACCATCGTTCTGTACGTCACCCGTTCCCCTTTCTTTCACAACCTTTGTCTATCCTTTACCATT
>NC_091590.1:10297389-10307389 GCF_042767895.1 Penaeus vannamei | reverse complement strand
TCACCATCATCGCTCTCCTCCTCCTTTCCCTCCCCTTTTCTCCCTCACTCCTCCCTCATTTCCTACCATGCACCTCCCCCTTGTTTCATCCCCATCCGCATGCTACATCCCGCACCGACATGAAAGCTCCCGCCGTCATCATAACAGTCCGATATGAGTGTAAAGATATGCAGTTACAGATTATTCTCGCTCGCACTAAAGCCAACAATATCAGCTATGAACAGCAGCAACATTACTGATGCAAAACTATTCAAAGTTCGCCATGAACATTTTCGTTTTAATTTGGCAATGCCGGGCTGGCTGTCGCGTGCACATGGACGCACACACACACTTGCTGATACAGACACAGGCAGATGCATGGATTTACACACGCAGACACAAACACCCACATTCAAAAACACACACACACACGTAAATGCACACACGCATACATAAACACACACACGCGCGCCCACGCATGCACACGCATAGGCACACACAAATACACACAAGCACATACGTACACACACATACTTCATCCTCAACTTTCGTTTTAATTTGGCAATGCTGGGTAGACAGTACGCTGCTGCATATTATTTTTTTCTTTTTTTACTTCCTTTCTCTTTTTTTCTTTTTCCAACTCTTCGGAAAATAGGATGCTTGATTTCGTTTTGGTATAAATATTAAAAATGCAGAGTGCCGGAGGGTACATGCATAATTCTTTCTCATTTTTTGTTTTCGACACTGATGAAGTAAATATGTACCGAGGTCTCTCAGCGCGCGCTTGAAAAATGGATGTAGCGACGCTTGCTTCGAAGCCCACGGCCGCCCACTGCGCCGGTACTCCACGAGAGCGCACGCCCTTCGACAGTCAACGTGAAAGGAGTTTATCAAGGTGAAGAAAAGGGACACGAAAGGGAGGAAGATGGAAGAAGGAGGAAGGAGGAAGGAAGAAGAAAATGAGTAACTCTTTCTGCTTCTCTCCTCCAATCTCCTCCTAGGTTTATTATCCTTATCTACACCACCTCCCCCACCCTCCACTTCTACCTTCCCCTTCTCCATCTTTACCTCTCCTTATACCCTCCTTTTCCCTTCCTTTACCGCCTCTCTCTCTCGCCCTCCCCACCTTTCCAACACTTTCCCTTCCCCTTCCTCCACCAACTTATCGCTGCCCCTCCCCACCACTTCTACTTATCTTCTCCTTCCCTCCCTCCAGTCCCACCCCCCACCCCATTTGCCCATTCCCCACTATGCCTCCCTCCTTCCTACCCACCCCCTTCACCCTACGACCTCCAACAACCCTCCACTCCCCTTCCAACTCTGCACCCCCCTCGTCCCCTTCCTTCCCACCCACCCCTTCCACCCTACGTCCTCCAACTACCCTCCATTCCCCCTCGTTTCCCTTCCCACCCCATCTCACCGAACCCCCTCGTCCTCCCTTCCCACCCACCACCTCCTCCCACCCCATCCCACCCAACCCCCTCGTCCTCCTCCTTCCCACGCACCACCTCCTCCCATCCACCCTATCCTACCCACCACCTCATTCCTCCCCATCCCCCTCATCCCCCCTTCTTCCCCACCCTCCCACCCCTTCCACCCTTCCCCCCATACCACCCCTCCCCCCACCCCAACCTCTTCCATCTCCTCCCCGCTCTCCGAAAAGACTGCAGTAGATCTTTCCTCTAATAGTTCCCCGGTTCGAGCAAGGGTGAGCGTTTCGTGGCAGGTCGGCGTTAAATCTCTCGACGCGCGTTCACAGGGCGTCGGAGAACCCGGCCGCCGCTCGACCTCGGGGTTTCAAGAGGCGGTGATGGTGTGTGTGATGATGATGATGATGATGATGGAGATGATGATGACGATGATGATGATGATGATGATGATGATGGAGATGGTGATGATGGCGGGGAAGGGGATTGTGGGGATGGTGTGACGAATGTGAGGATCATGTTGTGTGATGATGGTGATGGTGATGATGATGGTGATTGAAAGGAGGATTGTGGGAATAAAAATGAGGATGGTGATGGTGTGATGATAGTGAGGATGAGAATGATTAGTAAGGATGGTGATGGTGAGGAGGATTGTGGGGATAGTGATAGTGATGGCATGTGGTGATGGTGGTAGTGATAATGAGAGTGAGGAAGAAGAGAAGTGTCAGGATTGCGATGATTATAATAAACATGATATTGAGGGTGATGATAATGATAGTGAAAACAACGGCAATATCAACATTGCCAATTCATATAATCTAAAAAAGAGACCTGATATAATAACCATAACGATTACAAAAAATAACATTAAACCAACTCATAAAGAGAGAGTTTAAAAAATTTCATACCAATCTAAAATCGACACCATCATGGAAGCGAAAAGAAGCACAAATGGCAAAAGCAATCATGCAAATCAAGAACATAAACAAGAGTAAGAAACTCCCCCCCCCTCCTTCCCCCCATCAGAATACCCCCACCCCCCACCCAAAGCACTTATCCATTCTATTTCCCCTTCCCCTTCCTCTTCCCCTGTTCCTCCCCTTCTATTTCCCCTTCCCTATTCTCCTTCCTCTTCCCTCTTCCCCTGTTCTTCTCCCTTCCCCTTCCCTTGTTCATAATCCCTTCCCCTCCCTTCTTCCCCTTTTCCTCCCCCTTCCCTCTGTCATTCCCCCTTCCCTTCCATGTTCTTCCCCCCACCCCAGCCCTTCCCTTCCTTTGTCCCTCCCCTTGCCCTCACCCCCCCCTTCCCCAACCACCTCCCTTCCATTGACCTCCCAACCCCATCCTTCCCCCTTCTACCATCGCCCTTACCTTCCCACTCCATTAACTTTTACTCCCACCCTTAACTCCTCTCATGCCACTCCTTACCCTTCCCCCCTCTTCCTCCCCCTCGATCTACCTATACCATTCCCGCCCCCCCTCTCACCCTACCCCTTCCCTTCTCCTCCCTTACCCCCCCTTTCCCCCTTACCCCCCCCCCACACACACAATTATCAAAGTCAGGATCCGAGAGTTTTTGCAACCCCATGATGGAAAGAATTTGAAAAAAATACATAGAAAAAACGGAGAGAGAGAGAAAGGCAGAAAACGATAACAAGAGGGAGAGAGGGAGGGAGGGGGAGATGGAGGGATGAAGGAAGGGGGAGAGGGAGGAAGGGAGGAAGGGAGGGAGGGAGAGAGGGTGGACGGGAGGAAGGGAGGAGAGAGGGAGGGAGGGAGGGAGGGAGGGAGAGGGAGAGGAGGTAGAGAGAGAGAGAGAGAGTAGGGAGAGAGAGAGACAGAGAGATGAGAGAGAGAGAGAGAGAGAGAGAGAGAGAGAGAGAGAGAGAGAGAGAGAGAGAGAGAGAGAGAGAGAGAGAGAAAGAGAGAGAGAGAGGGAAAAAAAGAGAAAAAAGTCCACTTTGATATCCATATTAAACTCGAGGGTATGGAGATTGTGTTGCTAATGACTCCTTGATGACGAACCAAGAGAGGGGAAATCTGCGTCCCCCCTCCCCCCCTTTTCTTTCTGTCTGTCTATTTTTTCTCCTCTCTCCCATCTCCCTTTCCCCCTTTCTTTCCTGTCTGTCTCTATCTTTTTCTCGTCTCTTCCTCTCTTTCTCTTTCTTTTTGCCCTTTCCGTTTTCTCCTCTAGAAGAAGAAGAGGAAGAAAAGTAACGGAAAAAGAAAAGAAAAACAAGAATAAGAAATGTTGCACAAGAAAGAGAAGAAGAAGAAAAAAGAAGAAATGTAAGAGAAAGAGATGAAGAAATGTTGTCAAAGAAAGAGAAGAAGAAATGTGAGAGAAAGAGGTGAAGAAATGTTGTAAAAGAAAGAGAAGAAGAAGAAATGTGAGAGAAAGAGGTGGAGACATGTTGTAAAAGAAAGAGAATAAGATGAAAAAGAAAAAGAAATGTTGTAAGAGAAGGAGAAGTTGTAGAAGACGAAAAAGGAGAACAATAATAGTAAAGAAAGAAGCATCAATAACTGTTTTAATAATAAATAGAAATCGTAAAACAGGAGTTACAAGACTAATGTGATGATGTTGATGAGGATGAAGATGAGGAAGAGGACCATACGATCTTAAAAATGATGAAGAACGGAGACAACAATGAAGCTGAAAAATAACAAAAAAACACAACAACGACAATCAGCGAGAGAAACAAACAGACAAACGACGACAAACATCCCTCCAAGAAACGAAAAACAAAGGGGAAAAAAAAAACGAAAAAAACACCGCCCACCTCCGCTCTGCCGAAAGACGTGGCGCCACTCGCCTGTTCCTCCCGGGCTCCCAAAGGCCAGGCTGTCATGGAATAATTTGCCTGTTAACTGCTCCTTTCTCCACACAGCCGCGCCCCCGACAGCTTGTCAATTAGGGCTCCGACCCTGAATATCGGGGCGCGGAGCAAAATCGTTAATTGCGGTGGTCGTTCTGTCGAGGTTTGGTTCCGCGGCGCATGGCGGCTTCTTCGGATATAGGAATGCTTGCGCGAGGGTGTTTTTTTATTGTCTGTTTGTTTGTTATCTCCTTTGAAATGCCTTTGGTTCTCCCATTCTAACATCTGAATCATTTTCCTCTTCCTTTTCCATTTTCTCACTCTCCATTTCTTATCCTTAATTCGTCGTTTTCCTTCCTTCGCTTTCCACTCTCTCTCCCTTTCTTATCCTTAATTCATCGTTTTCCTTTCTTCGCATTTCCTTCTCATCCCCTTCCCCATTCCAAGCCCCCCCACCTAAGGTTTTCCCCCTCCTTTACCCCTCTTTTTTAAACCCCTTCCTTTGTTTCTCTTTACCCTTTGTCACTCTTTACCTTTCCCTTCCCCAACCCTCTCCCCTTCTCCCCCTTTCCCCCTCCCCCCTCCCCTCTACCCATTACCTTTTGTCATTCTTTACCTTTCCCTTCCCCAAACATTCTCCCCCTCTCCCTTCTCCCCCCTATCCCTTTTTAAAACCCACCCCTTATTCACACCCCCTACCCCCACCCCCCCGACTCTGCAACCCAACCCATACCTAACGACCCAGCCGCCCGCCGTATTCAGCGCGTCCAGACCTGTCTCAGCCTTTAACACAAGAACCGATAAGACTGATAAGGGAAAACAACGGACAGAAAACGAACGCACGGGGACGAACGGAACGAACGCACGGAACGGACGAACGCGGGGACGTACGGACGGTAACGAACGCACGGAACGGTCGAACGAACGCACGGAACGGTCGAACGGACGAACAGAACGGGGACGAACGAACAAACGCACGGAACGGACGAACAAACGGAACGAACACACGGGGACGAACGAACGGACGGGGGGACGTACATGGACGACCACCGGGACAACGACCACGGGGGAAGTCCATCAGTAACTCATAATAGAGACGTCAGCGGAGGCCTCAACACCGCGGGGACGCTAGCGATGAGTGAGACGTCAGCGGGGGTGGGGGTGGGGTGGGGGGTGCGATTGGGGACGGGAAGGGAGAAGAGAAGGAAGGAGAAAAGGGACGAAAAGAAAGGGCGGAGAGGAGAGAAGGAAGGAGAAAGAAGGTAAAGAATAGGAAGGAGAATGGAGAAGAAAGGGCGGAGAGAGGAGGAAGAGGAGATAAGGAAGGAGAAAGAAGGTAAAGAATAGGAGGAAGGAGAATGGAGAAGAAAGGGCGGAGAGGGGAGGGAGAGGAGAGGGAGGAGAGAAGGAAGGAGAAAGAAGGTAAAGAATAGGAAGGAGAATGGAGAAGAAAGAGCGGAGAGGGAGGGGAGGGAAGGGAGAAGAGAAGCCAAGACAGAGAAAGACAAGGAAGAAGGGCGAAGAAAGAGTGAGAAGGAGAAAAGGAAGAATAAAAGGAGAGAAAAGGGAAAGAATGGGAAGGAGATGGGTGAAGAAAAGGAAGAAAAAAGGGAGAAGAGGGAAGGGAAAGGATGGGAAAGAAAAAAAGAGGAGGAAAAGAAAAAGAAGAAGAAAAAAAAAGAAAATGAAATAGAAAAAGAAGAGAAAAGAAAGAAAGAAAAAAGACGAAGAAGAGGAGAAGAACAAAAGAAGAACAAAAGGTGTATAAAAAGAGAAGAAAAAAAGAAAATTAAGAAGTAGAAAAAGAGGAGAAGGAGGAGAAGAACAAAAGAAGATAATAAAAAGATGTAGAAAAAGAGAAGGAGAAGGAGGAGGAGGAGGTGCCAGCGAGGGGGAGCTGGAGTGTGCCGAGCGGTGCCATGAGAGAGAGTCTGGAGTGCCGCGAGGTCTCTCCAGCAGGCGGCACCGTGGCACTCAAGAGCCACTCTGGCACCCCGTCACTCGTCACGTGTCTCAACAACTCGTGTGTCCCTTTTCTAGAGAGGTCGAAAGCGGGGGGGAGGAGGGGGGGGGGGGTGAAGAGCAAACGATTAAAGTGGTATTTTTATTTAGGGGGAGCGGGGGGCGGGGGATCTGTCGCCGTTTCAGCTTCACTGTTTCGGTCTTCTTATCTTTCTTATAATTCTTTGTTCTCTTCGCTGTTTGTTCTTCTTTGTTCTTTTTTTTTTTTTTAGTCTTTTCTTTCTTGTTTTTTTTACTTCTAGTTCTTCTTTGTTCTCCTTTCTTCTTCTTTGTTCTTTTTATTTCAATTTTATCTATTCTTTCTTCTATCTACTCTTCTGCTTTTCTTTTCCCTTCCCCTTCCCCATCCCCTTTCTCATTTTCTTTCCTTCCCTCTCCCCCCACCCCACTCCCACTCTCCCTCTCCCTCACACTCCTCTACCCTCCCTACCCCCACCCAACTCCCACCCCCTACCCTAACTCCCTCTCCCACCCCTACCCCAACTCCCTCTCCCTACCCCTACCCCCTCTCCCTCTCCCACCCCTACCCCAACTCCCTCTCCCACCCCTACCCCTACCCCCTCTCCCTACCCCAACTCCCTCTCCCTACCCCTACCCCCTCTCCCTCTCCCACCCCTACCCCAACTCCTCTCCCTCCCCTACCCCAACTCCTCTCTCCCACCCTACCCCAACTCCCTCTCCCTCCCCTACCCCACTCCCTCTCCCACCCCTACCCCCATCCCTCCCCCACCCCTACCCCAACTCCCTCTCCCACCCCTACCCCAACTCCCTCTCCCACCCCTACCCCAACTCCCTCTCACCCCTACCCCAACCCCCCCTCTCCACCCCTACCCCAACTCCTCTCCCACCCCTACCCCCACCCTCTCTCCCACCCCTACCCCCACCCCACCCCCACCCCTACCCCAACTCCATCTCCCACCCCTACCCCCACCCAACTCCCAGCCCCACCCCACCCCCACCCCACCCTCTCTAATCAATTATATAAAAATAAAAATACTTTCCGATAACGAGGTCCTCCGCCCATCCTCTCAAGCGGCCGCGGGTTTGACACGTGTCTGGGAACAGGGACCCATTGTCAAACCCCACCCCCCCCCCAATCAGCCACCCCTTCCCCCCCCACCCACCCCCCGCCCTTTCATTTCTCACAGATGGTTAGTTCACACACAAAAAAAAAGAGTTTGATGTTCATGTTATTTCGTTTTCTCTTTACTTTTTTTTCGCTTTTATTCTCGTGATTGGTAATCATTTTGTATTTTTCTTTCTTTAATTCTCTGTCTCTCTCTCTCTCTCTTTTCTGACAATTTGAAACAAAATCGAGAAAAGTAATAATGTTTTCTTTCACAAAAAAACAAACATGGAAAGCAAAATAAACAATTAAAAATAAAGCAAAGAGAAAAGAAAACTTTTTAAAAATGAACGCAATACCAACAACAAACAAACAAACAAAAATAAACAATAAAAAAACGCAAAAAATTAAGGAAAACCACAACTCGGAGAGGAAACAAAACCACGCTCTCGGACGCGCATTAATTCTCCTGATCATAATTCCGAATTTATCAAGACTTCCCTCTCCCTTCCCTTCCGGTGCGTGCAAGAAGTTTCCCCGGAATGAAGTTCGCCCTGAAGTGATTAAGACACTCGCAGGGCCTGACGAGCAGAGAGGTTTTGCTGGATTTACTTCATTAGATGAACGGCGAGCGGGGCGATGCCGTTCACGTTGGGCGACTGGGTGGGCCCTTATGACATCTATTTGTCATGCAGCATCTGTCGGCCTGCAACCGACATCTGCTATGCCTGTGACATCTGTCTGTTTGCAATATCTGCTTGCCTACACCACCTGTCTGTCTGCAACTAACATCTGTAACACCTGTTTGCCTGATACATCTGCTTGCCTACAGCACCTAACTGCCTGGTATATCTGCTTGCCTCTAACACCTGATAACTTGCTACTTACCTGTCTGTTTGTTACATCTGCTTGCCTGCCTGCTACACCTGATTGCTTGTTACATCTGCTTGCCTGCCTGCTACACCTGACTGCTTGTTACATCTGCTTGCCTGCCTGCTACACCTGATTGCTTGTTACATCTGCTTGCCTGCCTGCTACACCTGATTGCTTGTTACATCTGCTTGCCTGACTGCTACACCTGATTGCTTGTAATATCTGTCTGCCTATAACATCCACCATCATACCGTCTACAACCTCTGCTGAAAGCGACGGGTAGGTTCTGTCTATCCGTAGCAACGACATATACGCTTTTTACGCCTGTTTTCTCTACTGCAATGCTTCCAAACCTCAACGAACATCACGGAAAAGGTTTGATTCTATTCGAAACCACACTCTGAAATACATTACCTTTAGCTACTTTTAATGAACTATCTTCTCATTTCTTCTTCTTCGTCAAGTACGGTCGACGCTTAAGAAATTCACAAAGAGATAAAATGCAGGAGTTAAGATCTGAGAAATCATAAAAAAGGTTAAGATTTAAGGCATTGAGAGAGAGACGGATTTTCGGTGGTATGGTACACGGAACTGAGAAAGAGCCGGATTTTTGGTAGCAAAGTACACGGAACTGAGAAAGAGCCGGATTTTTGGTGGCAAAGTACACGGAACTGAGAAAGAGTCGGATTTTGGGTGGCAGAGTACACGGAATTGAGAAAGAGCCGGATTTTTGGAGGCAAAGTACACGGAATTGACAAAGATCCGGATTTTTGGTGGCAAAGTACACGGAGTTGAGAAGGAGCCGGATTTTAGGTGGCACCGTTTACGCAACATAATGAGACGGAATTTAGGGATAAAGGAAAGGAATTTTGGAGTTGAGGTTTGAGAAACTGATAAGGCGGAAGGAATTTGGAAATTAAGGGCTGAGGAACTGATAAAGGGAGTGGATTCCGGAATTTCAGTTAAAGGAATTGATAAAGAGCCGCTGGGTGGACAGTTTAAAACGGTGCGTAATGCGACAAATGGAAAAAGGGAATAGGGGAATAGGAGAATTGGAGAAGGAGAGGGGGGAAAAGGGAGGAAGGAAAGCGGAATAGGAGGAGTAAGGGAGAACCGAAGGAAAGAAGAGACAGAGGAAGAGCAAGAAGGTAACGAATGGAGAGAGAAAGAGTGGGGAAAGGCGAGACGCCGTAGAGGAAAGAAATGAAGAGAAGAAAGATACAGGAGAAAAAAGAAAGTGGAAACACTAAAAGAGACAGAGAAGAACCCCGACGCATTGGAAAAAGAAACAAAACGAAGAAAACCCGAAACAAGGCAGAGTCGTACACAAAAATGGGAAAAAAAGGGGTAAAAAGGAAGAGGGTGGGGGGAAAGGAGAACAAATGGAAGATAAGGGGAGAGACAAGGAGAAAAGGAGAGCGAGGCGAACCCTGCCCCTCTGCTCTGTGCTCATCACTCACCAATTTAATGACAGAGGTGAGGGCCCCGTGTGTGTCTTGTCGTCAATATCACCAGCGAAGGCGGAGGGGGAAGGGTTTGATAAAACGGGGAGGAAGTGGAGTTAATGGGATTAAAAAGGAGGTGGGAGAAGGGAAGGGAGATTGAGGACGAGTGAGAGAGGGAGAGAGGGAGAGTTAGGGAGAGAGGGAGAGAGACGGAGAGAGAACGAGAGACGGAGAGAGAACGAGAGACGGAGAGAGAACGAGAGAGTGAGAGAGAACTAGAGAGTGAGAGACGGAGAGAGAGGGAGAGACGGGGAGAGAGGGAGAGAGCGAGAGACGGAGAGAGAACGAGAGAGGGAGAGAGAGGGAGGA
>NC_091590.1:10289889-10292389 GCF_042767895.1 Penaeus vannamei | reverse complement strand
TTCTCTGTCCCTCCTTCTTCTCCCCCTCCTCCTTCTCCTTCTCCTTCTCTCTCTCCATCTCCCTCCTTCTCCCTCTCCTTCCCCCCCCTTCTTCTTTTTTCCCTCTCCCTCCTTATCCTTCTCTCCCTTTCCCTCCTTATCCTTCGCTCACTCCCCTTCTTTCTCCTTCTCTGCTCTCTCGTGTGGCACTCGACACATCTTTATCTTTAACCCTCCTTTTTCAACAACCATAAGTCAATTAGGCATTTTCTCCCCGTGCTTTGCAGTTAGGAACAACATCACCCCATATGCACTTAATTAACAGAAGACAAAATAATAATACCGGCAAATCCCCGCCAGCCTCGAGCGAGTCCGTCTTGCAATAACAGCTGCCAAACTTCGCCTCGTGCAGAACCAATCAAGGAGATATTTTAATTATCTGCAGATCGGCCCCCCTCCTCTTTAGGGCCAGTCAATATGGCATCAATCTGTCCATCAACTGCCGGTCCGCCCTTCCATCAGCTGGCACCTAATTCGTCAAGTGCCGGATGGAGAACACGTACGTTTGGCAGCTCGTTATTCCCGCGCGTTGCCGGGGATATTTGGAAGGGATATCGTACCGCCGTCAATAAAACCCGTTTTGTGTGATCCTTCAATGTCCAAAGCTTGAGATGTGATGTTCATACTATCGCGTTCTGCATCATTTTCCCCCTTTTTTTCATCATTCTCCTCATCGAATACATCACACAGATAAACAAATAAATCGAGAGATCGATAAACACGAAAAAAACACGACGAAAACACCGGAAGAAACGCGAAACTAACAAGCATTCGTTTGTCCTTTGCACAGAAGCTGCAACATACTCCAACAAACTCCCTCTCCTAAGCGTCTCCCAACACTGCAAATAATCCTGAAAATCTATTTCTTTCCCCCATAAGACTCACGCCCTGCCGAAAGATTGGGTGTGTGTGTGTGTGATACAGGACTGAAATACGGATCGGACTTTGCGTATTTCACTTCTTTCGCAGATGGATTGGTTAATATTCATGTTCCGGTTAATCAGAGCTGGCCAAATTGCATCTGTGTCCTTGCATAGAATAGTTACGTTGCTAATTTGATATCAACGGAGAGAGACGATCTGATTCCCGACTGGCAAGAATCGTGTTGAAGTAATATGATGGTGATGAGGGTGGTGGTGGTGGTGATGATGACGATGAAGATGAGGTGGTGGTGGTGGTGGTGGTAGTGATAATGATGATGGTGATGGTGATGGTGGTGGTGGTGGTAGTGATAATGATGATGGTGATGGTGATGATGATGATGATGATGATGATGATGATGATGGTGGTGGTGGTGGCGGTGGTGGTGGTGGTGATGATGGTGGTGGTGGTGGTGGTGATGGTGATGATAATAGTCATTAGAAACAGTGACAAGAGCAAATATAACACACACACACAAAGACACACATACACAAACACACACACACACACACACACACACATACAAACAAGCAAACAAAAAACACAGAGCCAACTGCGAAAATACCTAACCCACAACAACCCACGATTTATCTGAATTTCGCTAAATTTATAAACACACACAAAGTCGACTTGAAATAACACGCGTCTCAGTTTAACAACGACACAGAATAATTATGTAAACAATGTCTCTCTCATTAACGGAAGAGACGTCCAGAAACCCTCTAATTGGATTGCAAAAAATAATGATAATAATAATAATAAGGCGAAAAATAAAGGAGGAAAATTATTGTATAGTTACAGTGACAACTTTCGTATTAAATGCATGAATGTTTTGGTTTTCACATTGGCAGAAAGAGATTATTTTTTAATAAATAATATATATATTTTTTAATAATAGATTTTTTTTAATAGAAATTCTTTATCCCTACTTATTCCTTCTTAAAACTAACTAAAAAATTTCTACTGTGCACAAAACAAACCTAAAATTCACAAACATCTGTACTGAATTTATCCACATATCCGAGCTTTTATTCCTTAAAGCTATTTTCAGAATTATATCCGGAGTTTTATCGAAGACTTATCAAAATCATAAATTGTTATAATATAGATGTTTTTGAAGCTCATGACTTCCTCCTCATGACTGCTTCTGATGAACCTACCTACCTACCTACCTACCTACCTACCTACCTACCTCTCTCTCTCTCTCTCTCTCCTTCCCCCACTCACTCTCCCTCACTCTCCCCCTCTCTACCCCCTTTCTCTCTGTCTGCTTCTCCCATTCCCTCTCCTTTGCCCTTCCTTACTTCTCATTTCCCCCTCCCCCCTTCCCCTACTCTCTCTTCCTTTCCCTTCCCCTTCCTTACCTCTCCTTTCTCCCTCCCCCTTCTCCCTCTCCCTTCCTTACCTCTCATTTCCCCCTCCCCCTGCTCCTCCTCCACCCTTCTCCATCTCCCTTTCGCCCTCCTCCCTCTCATTCCCGCCCTCCTCCCTCTCTCTCCTTCCCCTTCTCCCTCCCTCTCCCTCTCGCCCTCCTTCTCCC
>NC_091590.1:10274889-10279889 GCF_042767895.1 Penaeus vannamei | reverse complement strand
TCCCTCTCTCTCCTCTCCTCTCTCTCCTCCCTCTCTCTCCTCCCTCTCCTCCCTCCCTCCCCCCTCTCCCTCTCCCTCCTCCCTCTCCTCTCCCTCTCTCTTCCTCTCCTCCCTCTTCCCCTCCTCCCCTTCCCTCCCTCCTCCCTCCCTCCCTCTTCCCTCCTCCCTCTTCCCTCCTCCCTCTTCCTCTCCCTCTCCTCTTCCCTCTCCCCTCCTTTCTCCTCTCCTCTCTCTCCCTCTCCTCCTTCTCTCCCTCCTCCCCTCTCCTTTCTCCTCCTCCTTCCCTCTTCCCTCTCCTCTCTCCTCCCTCTTCCCTCCTCTCTCTCCTCTCTCCCTCTCCCTCTCCCTCTCCTCTCTCCTCTCTTTCTCCTCTCCTCTCTCCCTCTCTCCCCTCTCCTTTCCTCCCCCTCTCCTTCCTCTCCTCTCTCCCCTCTCCTTTCTCCTCTCTCTCTCCCTCTCCTTTCTCCTCCTCCTCTCTCCCTCTCCTCTCTCCTCTCTCTCTCTCCTTCTCCCTCTCTCCCTCTCTCCCTCTCTCTCTCTCTCTCTCCCTCTCTCTCTCTCCCTCCCTCCCTCCCTCTCCCTCCCTCTCCTTTCTCCCTCCCTCTTTCCTCTCTCCTCTCTTCCATCTCCTCTCTCCCCTCTCCCCTCTCCTCTCTCCCCTCTCCTCTCCTCTCTCCTTCCCTCTCTCCCTCTCCTCCCCTCCTCTCTCCCTTCTCCTCTCTCCCCTCTCCTTTCCCTCTCTCTCCCTCTCCCTTTCTCCTCTCTCCCCTCTCTTTCTCCTCTCTCTCTCTCCTTTCTCCTCTCTCTCTCTCCTCTCTCCCGTCTCCTTTCTCCTCTCTCCCGTCCCCATTCTCCCCTCTCCTCTCTCCCCTCTCCTCTCTCCCCTCTCCTTTCTCCTCTCTCCCTTCTCCTTTCTCCTCTCTCCCCTCTCCCCTCTCCTCTCTCCCCTCTCCTCTCTCCTTTCTCCTCTCTCCCCTCTCCTTTCTCCTTTCTCCCTCTCCTTTCACCTCTCTCTCCCTCCTCCTTTCTCTCTCTCTCCCTCTCCTTTCTCCTCTTTCCCCACTCCTTTCTCCTCTCTCCTCTCTCCCCTCTCCTTTCTCCTTTCTCCCCTCTCCTTTCTCCTCTCCCCTCTCTCCCCTCTCCTTTCTCCTCTGTCCTCTCTCCCCTCCCTCCCTCCCTCTCTCCCTATCCCTCCTTCCTTCCTTCCTTCCTTCCCTTCTCCTCCCTCCCTCCCCTCTCTTCCTCCCTCCCTCCCTCCCTCCCTCCCTCCCTCCTTCCTCTCTCTCTCCTCTCTCTCTCTCTCTCTCTCTCTCTCTCTCTCTCTCTCCTTCCATCTCCCTCTCTCTCTCCTTTCCTCTCCCTATCCCTCCCTCCCTCTCTCCCTATCCCTCCCTCCCTCCCTCTCTCCCTATCCCTCCCTCTCTCCCTATCCCTCCCTCTCTCCCTATCCCTCTCTCCCTCCCTCTCCCTCTCTCTCTGTGTCACGGAGAACAAACAACCTTACCCCGTAGCGGGCAGCATCAGCCAGAAATCAGCTTAATTAAGAATCTTTCTGCTTCCCCTCCCCTTTTTCTAGTGGCAGAGTGAGGGAGGGAGTGAGCGATGGTGAGAGGGAAAGAAGGAAGGTAAGGGAAGGTAGGAAAGGGGAAGGGGGAGGAAGGGAAGGAGTGAGGGAGGAGGGAGGGAGAGGAGGGAAGGAGGGAGTGAGCATGGGTGGGAGGGAGAGGGGGAAGGTAAGGGTAGGTAAAGGAAGGTAGGAGAGGAGGGGAGGACTGAGGAGGGAGGGAGTGAGGGTGGGAATGAGAGTGGGAAGGTAAGGGTAGGTAGGAGAGGAAGGAGGAGTGAGGAGGGAGGGAGGAGGAAGGAGGGAGGAGAAGGAGAGAAGAAGAGGAAGAAGAGGAGAGAGAGGAAGAGAGGAAAGAAGAGAGAGAGAGAGAGAGAGGAGAGAGAGAGAAGAGAGAGAGAGAGGGAGAGAGAGAGAGAGAGAGAGAGAGAGAGAGAGAGAGAGAGAGAGAGGGAGAGAGAGGGAGAGAGAGAGAGAGAGAGAGAGAAGAGAGAGAGACAGAGAGAGAGAGAGAGTGAATGGGGGAGAGATCCAGAAATATGAGCGCTATCTTCCTGTGTTCGTTGGTCACTTCCATGAGATGATTAGAATAAATATAGAATAAAATGAAGTAAAAAAAGGATTGTTTTGATAACAATGATTATGATAAACATAATAATAATGACAATACTGACAGTTTTTACTATCATTATTATCGAATCGTTAATAATTCTATTTTTAGTATTAACCTTATCATTACTATCATCAATTATTCGTCATTGTTATTATTATGATTACCAATATCATCATTATAAAAACGACAATGATAAAAATAATAATTATTATTATTAATATTGTTATTGTTATTATTATTATCATTCTTCTTATTATTATTATTACTATTATTATTATTATTATCATTATTATTATAAAAATATCAATAATATTAATGATAAAGATGATAATAATGAAAATAACAATAATAACCAATGAAATAAAAGAGAAAATAATATTCATAACCTCTAACATTCCAGGAAAAATTCTACCATTAATCTGCAAAATCGCCGAAGCCCAAAGTCGCGCCATGCTTTTAAACATTCAAATTTCGCGCCAACTCCTGCGTCGCGCGGCCATCACACTCACCGTTGTCCAGGGCCGCCATCTTGGCCCGGAGACTCGAGTTTATGTCGCTCTCGGCGTACGTGGTGTCCGAGTTGTTGTCTGACGAGGAGAGCGACGACCCCCCGCCGGGCATCCGCCGCCCCTGAGGGTACTTGCGGCTGCCTTTGACCACGGGGGAATCGTACTCGTCCAGGTGGTTGGCGTAGTGGTGGCCGGTCTGGGGGATCTCCTGGTAGTAGTGGCCGTGGGCGGAGCTGAGCTGGTTCATGACGGCCGCCGTGGAGTCGCCGCCGCCGCCGCCGCCGCCGCCGACGCCCGCAGTCGAGTACTGGCCGCGGTAGTGGGAGAGGTTGTTGGGGTGGGCGTGGGCGGCGTCCTGAAGGGAGACTAGAGAGGGTGGGTCGCCTACGTCAGGGTCTGAGGTGTGGCTGAGGGGCGTGGTGGCGCGGGAACGGTTACTGCCGCGGTCACCTGCGGGGGAGAGAGAGAAGGCGGGGGGGCTTAGCCTACTGCTGTAGGAGAGAGAGGGCTTAGCATAAGAAGTTTCAGGTCATAAGCTTACTCCTGCAAGTCGGTGGGTGGGTGGGTGGGCTGGGTGGGTCTTAGCACAAGAAGTTTCATATTTTTTATAGCTTTACTCCTGAAGGTGAGGAAGGTCTTACGAAGGTTCAGGTCTTTAGCTTAGGGCCAAGGGATGGTCTTTACCTCGGTCTCTACCTGTCTCAAAGGGTCTTACTAAGAAGGTCTTGCCATGTTTTCTCAGTGGCCTTAACATCTGACAGCCAAGTGGTACAGCAGGAAAAGGAAGCAGATGTTTCTACTGTCAACAAGTGTACACATCTTGTCCAACGACAGAATACTAAGGTAGCTAAGGTAGGAAGAAAAACAAGATCTGAAGTTCGCAGAAAAAAAGCTTGGAATACCGGCGATTCGAAAAAAGTATTATCCCTTTACTAACACTCTAATTACTTGGCTTACACTCCGTATAAACCATTTTTTTTATCACCAGCGTACTTTACACTGTAAAGTACGCTTCTTCTTTTTTTCTTGTCTTGTTCTTTTTAGAACTGTGATTCACGTTGATATTTTGTAACAAGTTTTGTATCTAAACGTCCATACTTTTTTCTTTTTTTGATAAACAAGACCTATTTTCTTTCCCATATCTCCCTTTCCTCTGCAAACGAAGGAAATGCCATATGGTGAACAACCACGAAACAAAGAATATAAACAACAAGAACAGCAACTAGCAACAACGTCAAAAGAAAAGAAAAGAAAAGAAAGAAAAAAAAAAAAAACGGCGAGCGAAAGCGGATCTCTCTGACATTTCCTCCAGCGCCCTAAGCATATACAACAAACACCTCTGTTTTGCGGCCCCACCAATAGGCACCAATAAGCCATTGTGCGACCCGGAGATAAGCACACGGACGGGACAATGGACATGCCTCCACTCTGTCAATAATTAGTGTAAGTGCAACGGACAATGGCTGAGGACGAACGCACGGTAGAGAAAGGTGCTCTATCTATCGCAACTTATTGATCATACCTTCCCTTTTATTGCTGTTTTTTTTCACTGTCTCTCTACACCTTTCTTTTTCTTTTCGGTTTGTCTTTCGAGTGCTGTTCTATTTCTTTCTTTTTTGTATGTTTTTTATCTCCTCTTTGCTTTCCGATTTTCTATTTCCCTTTTTACCTCTTCTTTCTTTTTATCTTCCCATCTCCCTCTCTATATCTCCGTATTCTTTTATCCCACTTTCACTCTCTCACTCCCTTCCTCCCTCCCCCTATTTCTCCTCTCTCACTCCCTCCCTCCTTCCCCCATTTCTCCTCTCTCACTCCCTCCCACCCTCTTTCTCCTACCCCTTTCAATCCCTCCCACCCTCTACCTCTCTCTCCCCATCTTTTCAATCCCTCTCCCTCTACCTCCCTCCCTCCCTCCCTCATCTTGCCCTCCCTCCCTCCCTCCTCTCCCTCCCTCCCTCCCTCCCTCCCTCCCTCCCTCCCTCCCTTACTTCTGTCTCTCTATAATTATCATCTAAGCTCACAATTTTTGCCTCGATTCCAAGTCCCTTTTTTTCGGTCCGGTCGAGTTTCCCTTCAGTGTGTCCGAATCGTCGTTTTTCACGGTCAGCGGCGAGGGACAAATGATCCATCATAGACCCGTCTCATTTCCAACGCAGGGTCCTCCTCGCGTCCTCCTTTTCCTTTTTCGTCTACTCTCCTCTTTTTCTCCTCTTTTACTCCGTTATCCCCTTCTTCCCTTTCCTTCCTTGCCCCTTTTCTTTCGTTACTTTTCCTCCTTTTCCCCTCCCCCCTTGCCTCTTTTCCTACATTCCCC
>NC_091590.1:10237389-10244889 GCF_042767895.1 Penaeus vannamei | reverse complement strand
CCTCCCCTCCCCCTCCACTTCTCCGTCTACTGAGAGATGCTCGGGGTCAATCCTCGTTAATACAACTTGGTTTATCTCGCGTTCGTTGTATCGCTTCTGCATAAATTTCGAGTCAAGATGTTGCTGGGAGGAGGGGGGGGAGAAGGGGGTAGGAGCTGGAGGGGTTAAAGAAGGGGGAGGGAGGGAGGGAGGGAGAGAGGGAAGGAGGGAGGGAGGGAGGGAGGGAGAGAGGGCGGGAGAGTGGGAAGGGAAAGGAGAGGGTGGTAATAGGATAGAGAGGTGATATGAGAGAGAGGGGAAAGGAGAGAGAGGGGGAGAGATGATCAGGGAAGGAAAAACAAAATAACGAGATAGTATACGGAGAATGAGAATTAGGAGGAGAAAGCAGATAGGAGAACAGATAATGAAAACAGAAAAAAGGGGAAAGAGGATAGGAAACCAAAGAAGAGAAAGGGGAAGACAGAGAGAAGAAAAGAGAAGGGAGAGGAGAGGCGATGCTCCAACTAGCCTCTGAAGATCCTCGACTCAAGATGGTCGCTTCTTGTAAGTACTTTTGAAAGAAACTCATCTTTACGATAATTTAATGTTTTCTGGATAGACTATTCATGTTTCTTGTTTATATGTTTTTGTATATATCATACTGTCTTCCGTCTATGAAAGACATTAAGAATAATAAAAAAAACAAGTTCAATAACAATACCAACAGTAACGACAAACCCAATAACAACAACAACTGTACGAACAATAATTATAGTAAGAACAAGTGTATGATAATAACAATAACAATAATAATAATAATAATAATAATAATAATAATAATAATAATAATAAAAACAACACCAACAACAGTGTGAATAATTATAAGAACATCAACAGTATGAATAATAATAATGATAATAATAATGATAACAATAACACCAACAACAGCAGTATGAACAATAATAAAAACAACAACAGCAATGAAAAGAAAGGACACACACCTGATTTTGAAATACAAACAGAACTATTTTTCTGGAGAACTTTTTTGACTTTCTAACTTCCCACGCCAAAGAATACCAAGGAATAATACCAAAGAATAAATACCAAAGAATACCAGATGCCACACAAGAAAAGAAAAAAACACACAAAAACTTTTAATTTCAGCAAGAAGACTTTGAATTAATCATGGGGCCCAAAGTAATAAAAATGGTTCAGGTATAATCAGAATTTTAACTTGTGTAGCTGTGTAGTTTGGAGTGTTTATGTGTGTGTAGTGTTAGTGATATTATTAGTATTAGTGTGTGTGTGCGTGCGTGCGTGCGTGCGTATGTGATTATGTGTGTGTTTAGTTAGGTAAGAAAGATTTATGGATGTATGTATATAGACATGCATGTACGTCTATAGGCACGTACATATGTATGTATTCATGTATGTGTGTACTGTATGTATCTATGTATGTACACATATATACATGCATTTATACCCTAATGTATGTAAATAAGAATCCACGCCCGCACGCGCGCACGCACGCACCGCAAACACACCCCGGCCGGAAACGCTCTCCTCCTTGACTCCTTCTCCATCACCCAAAGAGTATTCCCGCGTAAGCAAACCGGGCGGGGGGGGGGGGGGGGGGGGAGGGGGGGGGGGCCTGACGCGAAAGAGCTCGGCGCGCCAAAAAGATACCTGGCGTACGACGGCCATCTCCGTTAATTAAGACAGAATGCGCCGAAAAGGGAATATCTAATGAGGCAGTTAATCCGAGGCGAATCCCGAAGCTGGTGTGGGGACGATACAGCTGGCTGAGAGGTGGGTGGGGTGGGGGTGGGGTGGGGTGGGGTGGGGAGTTAGGGTGGAGAGAGGGGTGGGGTGGGGTGGGGGAGTTAGGGTGGAGAAGAGGGTGGGGTGGGAGAGGGAGGAAGTGGGGGGAGGAAGAAAAATGGGTCGGAGGAGGAGTGGGAGAGAGATGGGGGAGGGGAGGGGAGAGAAGAGGGGATAAAAGAGGGAGAGGCGGGGAGTATGAGGAGAGGAAGGAGAGAAAGGAGAGAGTAAGGAGAGAAGAGGAAGGGAGAGGAGAGAAGGGAGACAGGGGGGGGTGGAGAGCAAGGGAGAGTAAGGTCGAAAGGGAGAGGGAGAGGAAGGAGAGAGAGAGGGAGGGTGCGGAGAGAGGTGAGTAGGGGTAGAACGAGGGCGGGGTGGGGGGGGTAAAACATGACGCGTAAGAGGGGTATGCGCTCAGGGTACGTCTATGAAGAGGACGGGACAAGTGGTTGAGATTGGGTGGGGGGGAGAAGGGGAGGGAGAGGGGGGGATAAGGAAGAGAGGATGTGAGAAGGGAGAAAGAAGGTAGAGAAGGGAGACAGGAAGAGAGAAAGTATATATATATATATATATATATATATATATATATATATATATATATATATATATATATATATATATATACACACACACACACACACACACACACACACACACACACACACACACACACGTATGTATGTATGTATATGTATGTATATGTATGTATGTGTATATGTATGTATATGTGTATATATGTATATATATATATATATATATATATATATATATATATATATATATATATATATATATATATATATATACATACATATACATATACATACATACATACATACATATATATATATATATATATATATATATATATATATATATATATATATATAAACACATATATTTGCATATATGCATATATGCATATATGCACATATGCACATATACATATATTTCATGCGTATTTGTATACTGCAGATGTATGTACATATATGCATAGATAGATATAAATACATATATTCATATATATGCATCATCAAATACAAATACACAGAAAAAAACACCAGCGCCTCTTTCAACCATTGTCAGCCAGAGTGGATATTTTCATTCCACTTTTCAACCATTTCACCGAGGCCGACGCGACAATGAAGCGATAGAGAGACAATGGGGCGGAATAGAAACCACATCCGGGAATTAATTATTGGTAATGGATAATAATAAGCTTTTCGGAGAAGGTGCTTTAGCTTTTCCTTTGTTTCTTGAAGGGATAAATTGTGGGAAAAGAGGAGTGTGTGGGGGGGGGGGTGAGAGTGTGACTGCGATCCCTGTGCGAAGGTGAGTGGCGTGTTGGGAGAGGAATTTGATTTCGAGGAAGAATGGAAACAAAAATGGAAATAATGATAATGAAAATAAATAATAAGAATAAGAATAAAAATGATGATGATGTTGATGATAATAATGATTAAAAATGAGGATATTAATAATAATAGTAATAATAATATATATAATAATAGAAATAATAATAGTAATAATAACAATAATAATGATATTAATAATAACAATAATAATCATATTAATAATAATAATAATAATGATAATAATAACAACAACAACAATCAAAATAATATTGATAATGATAAAAAATAATACCAACAACCTCAGCCAGTACCTCCATCATAACAGACAGACAGACAGACAGACAGACAACAAACACAGACACGGAATAAAGAGAAGACAAAGGCCAAAATCCTAAACAACGGAGTCATCGGCCGCCCAACTTAGCCTCCCAAGTTTAATCCTGGAAAGTTACACCTTCGGGAGGGCCGCAGCCGAAAGAATTTACTGGCGTTTGCATTTCATTAAAGTTCTTTCAATTTCCTAAATAAGTTGAATGGGCAATCTCATCGCCGGTCCGTCTACTTTCTATTTTGGAGAAGGGAAAGGGGAAGTTGGGGGAAAGGGGAAGTTGGGGGAGGGGGGAGCGGGGTTTGGAGGGGGACGAGGTGGAGGCGGAGAGGGGGAGGGGGGGTGGAGGGGTGCTATTCTTTTCGGGAGTGGGAATTTTAGCTATTTTTGCTTTTTTTTTTACTTTTTTCGTTTACGTTTATGTTCTCTTTGTCGGTTTCTTTTCGTTCTGTCTGGATGTCTCTTTTTCTCTCACTTGCGTGTATGTCCAACGGCTTTTCTCTGTTTTTGCCTGTCTGTCTGTCTTTGTATCTCTGTCTGCCTCCTTCCCTCTTTCCCCCTCCCTCCCCCTCTCTCTTTCTCCCTCTCCCTCTCTTTTTCCTATTTCCCTCCGTTCGTCTGTTTTCTCATTCCCACTTTCTCTCTATTCGTCCCAAAGAATTCTGGTTGTCCGTCCCTGGCATTCGGGATTTCATCGGATGAGTTCGTTTCCGGAGAGGGAGGGAAGGAGAGGAGGGAAGAAGGGAAGGAGAGAAGGAGGGAAGGAGGGAGGGAGGGAAGGAGGGATGGAGAGGAGGGAAGGAGGAATTGGGAGAGGAGAGAGGAGGGAAGAAGAGGAGGGAAGAAGGGAGGGAGGGAGAGAAGGAGGAAAGGAGGGAGAGAGGAAAGGAGAAGAGGGAGGAGGGAAGAAAAGGAGGGAGGGGGGAGAGGAGGGAAGAGGGAAGGAGAGGAGGATGGGAGGGAGGGAGGAAAGGAGAGGAGGGAGGGAGGAGAGGAGGGAGGGAGGAAAGGAGAGGAGGGAAGAGGGAAGGGAGGGAAGAAGGGAAGGAAGTAGAGAAAAAGAAAAGTGAAGGAAGGCGTGCAAGGGAAGTAAGGAAGGGAAAGTAGAAAGGAAAGGGAGAAAGTGAAAGGAAGGGAACAAAGAAAGGAGACAAGGAGGAAAGAAAAGAAGGAAAATGAAATGAAATCCGAGAAAGCGCAGATCGACAGACAGATAAGACACACAGATCGACAGACAGACAGAGACAGAGGGATATCATACAACTTAGTACCTTAAGCAATCGACTCGGAATTTCCTTCGCCCGCGCCTACTCCCAGAAGCGAGGAGAAGGGGGAAGGCGCGACGGAGGAAGTTTCCCCGAGATGAAGTGACACCTTACGAGCTAGAACTTCAGCGACCGGAGGGGGGAGGGGGGAGGGGGGAGGGGGGGTAGCGATAAAATTCCTAGAAAGCGATAGAGTCGAATGGAGTTCTTGAAACCGAGAGAGAGGACGGGAGTTCTGGAAACCGTGGAAAATGAATGGAACTCTAGAAACCGAGGGAGATTAATGGAGTTCTTGGAACCGAGAGAGAGGACGGAAGTTCTGGAAACCGTGGAAAATGAATGGAACTCTAGAAACCGAGGGAGATTAATGGAGTTCTTGGAACCGAGAGAGAGGACGGAAGTTCTGGAAACCGTGGAAAATGAATGGAACTCTAGAAACCGAGGGAGGGGAATGAAGTTCTAGAAACCGAGGAAGATGAATGGAGTTCTAGAAACCGAGGAAGATGAATGGAGTTCTAGAAACCGAGGCAGAGAAATTAAGAATAAGAAACCGAGGCAGAGAAATAAAGAATAAGAAACCGAGGCATATAAATTAAGTTCTAGAAACCGAGCAATACCAGTTACAACAACAACAGCAACAAAAACAGCAGCCCTAAATCGTAACTAAATACCTGTTCAGGTATCACTGTTCCCATTTTATAAACAAAGTTAAAATAATAACAATGATAACAACAACAACCATAATGAAAATAATATCAATAATAATAATAATAACAACATCAACAAACAACTAAACAAACAGAAAGAGCAAGTGATCTTCCAATAGCACCGTAGCTTCACCGTTACGGTAAGATCACCTTGTCCCCTCACTCGCCTCATCTCCTCTCCCCTCCCTCATCCCCAGCAAATAGATAAATAAATAAATCTTATTACAGACTCTATCTATCGATCACCTCCCCCCCTTCCCCTCCCCCCTCCCCAACTTTCCCTGGTTCGTGTTCTAAATGTTATTACCTTTTAATCAGACAGGGAATTCCTAAGGATTATCTTGCTTAATCTTGTTTCTTTGGCTCCTTTTTTGGTAGGCCGGTCTCGTTCTTTCTCCCCCCCCCCCCCACTTTCCCCTCTTTTTTCCCCTTCTTCCTTCTTTCTCTCTTCCGTCCATCTTTCTCGTCTTAATTCCTTTTTTCTTTTCTTCCCGCAATTCGTTCCTAAACATCCCCCTTTTCTCTTTTCCTCCTCCTTCCCCTCGCCCTTCCCTCCTTTTTTCCTCACCTCTTACCCTCCTTTCCCTCAAACACTCTATCTACTTCTCTTATCCCTTTCCTTCCTTCCCCTCTCTTTTCCCTGTTCTTCTTCCTTTCCCCTTTCCTTACTGCCTCACTTTTTTTCCCTCCTTCCCTTCCACTTACAGCTTTCTCTCCATCTTCTTCCTTCCCTCTTCCCTTTCCTTCCCCCATCCCCCTCCTTCCCCCTTCTCCCTCCCCCCTCCTTCTCATTCCTTCTCTTTATTCCTCCCTTCCTTCCCCTCCTCTTCCCTCTCTACTTCCCCACGTTGCTTCTTCTCCCCTCGGACTCTCTCCCCTTCTTTATTATTCATCACACTTGTTCTTCTCTGAATCTATATATCAGCCAGTAACCCCGAGCACTGAAAATGTTGTGTACGAAGATGACAGTGTGTGCGTATTATTGAGCGTGGATGTGTGTGGATGTGTGTGTGTATGAATGTATGTATGTATGTATGTATGTATGTATGTATGTATGTATGTATGTATGTATGTATGTATGTACGTATGTATGTATGTATGCATATGTTTATTTGCTTGTTTGTGTGTGTATGTAAGTGTATGTGTGTGTTTCTGTGTGTGCGTGAAGTACCTCAAACACACACACACACACACACACACACACACACACACACACACACACACACACACACACACACACACACACACACACACACACACACACACACACACACTCACACACACACACACCAAACCACCGACATCTTTCTATTCAGTTATCCAGAACGTTCGATAATGATCTCGCACATAACGCACACGCTATACATCCGAGTCCAATAAAGATCGTTTAAAGTACATCCGACGCTATATCGCATACGGACTTTTTCTACTCTGCAGGCGAGTTTTTTTCTCTCTCTCTCTTTCTCTTTCTCTTTCGTTTTCTCGCTTTCTCTCTCTCTCTTTCTCTTTCGTTTTCTCGCTTTCTCTTTCTTTTTCGTTTTTTTCTTTCTTTTTCTTTATTTCTTTCTTTCTCTCTCTCTCTCTCTCTCTCTCTCTCTCTCTCTCTCTCTCTCTCTCTCTCTCTCTCTCTCTCTCTTTCTCTCTCTCTTTCTCTCTCTCTTTCTCTCTCTCCCTCTTTCCCTCTCTCCCTCTCTTTTCCCTCTCTCCCTCTCTCTTTCCCCCTTTCCTCTCTCTTTCCCCCTCTCCCTCTCTCTTTCCCCCTCTCCCTCTCTCTTTCCCCCTCTCCCTCTCTCTTTCCTCTCTCCCTCTCTCTTTCCTCTCTCCCTCTCTCTTTCCCTCTCTCCCTCTCTCTTTCCTCTCTCCCTCTCTCTTTCCTCTCTCCCTCTCTCCCTCTCTTCCCTCTCTCCCTCTCTCTTTCCCTCTCTCCCTCTCTCTTTCCCTCTCTCCCTCTCTCTTTCCCTCTCTACCTCCTTCTCTCCCTTTTTCTCTCTTTCCCTTTCTCTCTCCCTCCCCCTCCCTCCCTCCCTCCCTTTTTCTCTTTCCCT
>NC_091590.1:10222389-10224889 GCF_042767895.1 Penaeus vannamei | reverse complement strand
TTGTTTGCTTGTTTTTTTTTTTTTATACACGTTCCTATTTTTTGTCTTCACCGACAAAGCACAACGTGGTCCAAAAAAAAAGAAAGAAAAAATCCCGAACCACAGCCACGTCTTCGGCCAAAAGGCGTTGGGCGTGTCATTAAATCATCCCCAACAACAACAACAACAATAACAAACAAACAAACTTTCGTTGCGCCAACATCTCGCCCTTGATCAATATGGCATCGGTGACTATAATTGGAAAAGTTATTAAAACTTGCAAACCTGAAATTTAGAGCTGTTGCAACATCGCAGCTTCGGCCAGTATGCGACAGTCGCCGGACCGGAGAAGGAGGAGGAGAAGAAGAAGGAGAAGGAGGAGGAAGAGAAGAAGAACCAGGGGAGGAGAAGGGGATGAGGGTGGGGGTGGAGGAGGAGGATAGAGGGAGGAAAAGAGAGGGGGAGGAGGAGTGCGAGGGGAGGGAGGGAGAAGGAGAAGGAGGAGGTAGGAATATGAGGAGGAAGGAGAAGAGGGGGAAGGATGAAGGAGGGGGGGAGGATAGAGGTGGAGGAGGAGGAGAAAGGACGACGAAGAAGATAGGAAAATAAGAAGAGCCGTAAGAAAAAAAAAACAAAAAAAACATTGAATACCAATAAGGATCCCTCCTTATTTGCATTCAAATAAAGAGAAGGAGCAAGAATGAGAAGAAAAACAAGCGAAAAAAGGGGAGGGGAATGGAGAGAAAAGAAGACGAAGGAAGAAAAAGACAACAGGAGTGAGCAAGAGTAAGAAGAGGGGGAAGAGTAGGAAGAGTAGGAATAGGAGGATGAGTAGGAAGAAGAGGAAAAGGAGGAAGAAAAGGAAGAGGAGGGAGTAGATAGAAGAGGAAGAGGAGGCAGAAAAAGAAGAGTAGGAAGAAGAGGAGGGAAAGTAGGAAGAGGAAAAGTAAGAAGAGGAGGAAGAGAAGTCAGAAAAGGAAGAGGAGGAAAATGATAATAAAGGTCGCCCTCCGCGTTCCTCGGGAAACTTTGATGATGCCGGTGTCACAACCCGCACGCAATCCCGGATCTTCGACGTCACGCATCCGCATCCGCATCCACGTCATCACCATCACCATCACCAGCATCCGCATCCGCATCCGCATCCGCATCCACGTCATCACCAGCATCAGCATCCGCATCCGCATCCACGTCATCACCATCACCAGCATCAGCATCCGCATCCACATCCACGTCATCACCATCACCAGCATCCGCATCCACATCCACGTCATCACCATCACCATCACCAGCATCCGCATCCACATCCACGTCATCACCATCACCATCACCAGCATCCGCATCCACATCCACGTCATCACCATCACCAGCATCCGCATCCGCATCCGCATCCACGTCATCACCATCACCATCACCAGCATCCGCATCCGCATCCACGTCATCACCATCACCAGCATCCGCATCCGCATCCACGTCATCACCATCACCAGCATCCGCATCCGCATCCACGTCATCACCATCACCATCACCAGCATCCGCATCCGCATCCACGTCATCACCATCACCAGCATCAACATCCGCAAGGAGACCATCACTGGCTTCAGCATCGGTATCTGGATCATCCGCAATATCATCAGCATCAGCATCAAAGCATCCGCATCGCCATCCACTCCAACACATCTGTATCAATGCCTGGATCATCACCGGAATCAGCATCCTGAAGAGCATCACCATCCGCATAATCATCACCATCAACACCATCCGCACCATCACCATCAACACCATCCGCATAATCATCACAATCAACACCATCCCCATCCACCCCATCAACACCACCAACACCATACGCACCACCCGCCTCATCCCCATCCGCACCACCAACACCATCCACCATCAACACCACCAACACCACACGCACCACCATCAACACCACCCGCCCCATCACCATCATCACCATCCACCCCATCAACACCACCACCATCAACACCACCCGCCCCATCACCATCATCACCATCCACCCCATCAACACCAACACTACCTGCACCATCACCATCATCACCATCCATCCCATCAACACCAGCACCATCAACACCACCCGCCCCATCCCCATCCGCAGCGACCTCCGCCGATGTCTGCCAAGCATCGGACTTCCGGCGCGGACTTTGAGGAGCGAATCGCCCGGGAACTTGCAGCGGCCGCGTCCCGCTGCGCCGATACGGGAATTCTCTCGAGTGGGAAAGAGGCCTAGGCAATGGCTGGCACGCGGGGGGGGGGGGGGGAGACGGATAGAGGGGCAGATGGATAGGTAGGAGAAATAAAAAGGAGAGGAAGGGAGGGAGGGAGGGAGGGGGGGTATGTGTGTGTGTGTGTGTGTGTGTGTGTGTGTGTGTGTGTGTGTGTGTGTGTGTGTGTGTGTGTGTGTGTGTGTGTGTGTGTGTGTGTGTGTGTGTGTGTGTGTGTGTGTGTGTGTGCATATCATATATCATACATTCCACATTATACATATACAAATGCAATATGC
>NC_091590.1:10206544-10216889 GCF_042767895.1 Penaeus vannamei | reverse complement strand
CACACACACACACACACACACACACACACACACACACACACATATATATATATATATATATATATATATATATATATATATATATATATATATATGCATCTATGAATGCACACACACACACACACACACACACACACACACACACACACACACACACACACATATATATATATATATATATATATATATATATATATATATATATACATACATAAATATATGTATATATATACATATATACAAATATATATATATATATACAAATATACATATATATATATATATATATATATATATATATATATATATATAACACATACATATATATACACATATATACACACACATACAATATATATATATATATATATATATATATATATATATATATATATATATATATATAGAGAGAGAGAGAGAGAGAGAGAGAGAGAGAGAGAGAGAGAGAGAGAGAGAGAGAGAGAGAGAGAGACACACACACACATACACGTAGATAGACGAACAGCTGAACAGAGTAGGAGGAAAACTGATAAATAAATAGATAAACTGATAAATTACGAAACAAATAAATAAACAAACAAGGCGGAAATCAAAGCCAATTACATATTAACGATGTCCCGGACTAAAGCTTTCATCTCAAAGGCATTTACAAAAAAAAAAAAAAAAAAAAAAAAAAAAAAAAAAAAAAGGAAAAAAAAAAAAATAAAAAACGGATAATGGAATTGGATTTTTTCCCTTTATCTTTTTTAGTTTTCTCTTTTTTTTCTTTCTTTTTTTCAACGTATTCTAACTCCCGCGGTGAAACCAGAGATTTCACTGGATTACCCCGTAAAATATGGGTCGCGTCGGGATTGCCAGCTGTCAACCGTACAGCTGGAGACGTGACCTGGCCAATTGTACAGGTGAAAGTGCAGATGCAGCGGGGAAAGGAAAGCTGGGGAGGTGGAGGGCTTGAGGGAGGGGAGGGGAGGGGAGGGGAGGGGAAATGAAAATTGGGTAGGTGGAGGGCTAGAGGAAGGAGGAGAGTGGAAGGTGGTAGGGAAGGGGAGGGGAGGCGAGGGGGGAAGAGGAGAGGTACCTTGGTAGGTGGAGGGCTAGAAGAGGGAGGGAGGGGAGGGGAGGGAAGGCAGAGATGGAGGGAGGGTACAGGTTAAATGAGAAAAGCTGGAGCGTTAGATGTGTGGGTGAAATTTGGAGATACAGATGGAGATGATTACAGTGATGGTGGAGTAGAAGTTAGAGATGGGGAAGAAAGCAGAATTGGTGGTGCAGGCTGAGGAGAAGGTAGAGGCAATGGTGGAGTAGAGTTTAGAGAAAAGGGATAAAGTAAAATCCGTGTTGGAGGTAAAGGAAAAGATAAAAGCGATGGTGGAGAAATTAGAGGTGGGAGGAAAAAAGTAAAATCTGTGTTGGAGGTAAAGAAAAAGGTAAAATGTTGGAGGAGGAAGTAGAGAACAGAAAGACGGAGAAGGTACGAGTTGATGGCGAAGGGTTCAGACAAAAGCTAGAGGGAAAGGCAAAGGTGGAACAAAAAGTAAAAGAAAGTGGATAAAAGTGGAAGTGGCAGCGAAGGCGGAGGCACAGATAGAAGTAGCAGCGGTGGTGGTGATGAAAATGGAGACGAAAGAACAGGTAAAAATGAGGTGAACTTGCTAGTGAAGTTAGACTATTTAATTAAAGGTGAAGGAGTAGGTGCAAGAGGGAGACCGAGGTATAAATAGATGTACAGATATAAATGAAAGTAGAAATACAATAGAAATACAGCTGTATACATTCAAACCCAGAGGCGATAATACTAGTAGAAGTACAGGTAAAGATAAAAAGAAGTGACAAAACAGAACAAACGAAAGTCCAAGAAGAAGCGAAGAAAAAATCTAGACTGTGCAGGCTGACCAAGAAAAAGACTCAGGTGGGTGAATGGGGGGGGGGAGAGGTTGTGAAAAAGACCACAAAGAAAGACTGAGATGCATTGAAAATATAGGGATCTAAGTCGGACAGGTACAGATGGAGACAAAAGAGAAGACGATGGAATGAAATCGACTGAAGGAAGACAGATGGAAGCAACAATGGTAGAATCTACAAGCAGATTTTCGTCTGAGAGAGAGAGAGAGAGAAGAAAGGAATACAAAGAGAGAGAGAGAAGAAAGAAATACAGAGAGAGAGAGAGAGAGAGAGAGAGAGAGAGAGAGAGAGAGAGAGAGAGAGAGAGAGAGAGAGAGAGAGAGAGAGAGAGAGAGAGAGAGAGAGAGGGAATGGGAGAGAGCGAGCGAGCGAGCGAGAGAGAGAGAGAGAAGAAATAAATACAGAGACAGAGAGAGAGAGCAAGAAAGAGCGACGTATGAGGTTTAGCGAAATAATATATGAACCCGAACGAGAAAAGCAAAATATTCCCTAAATAGACATCTATGAGAAACACAACAATAAATCGTCTTCGAAATTGTATGCATCGACAATAATTTCAATTCGGAACATTATTCCTAAACCGGAGACCGTGGCATGCGTTCTGCCTATATATTTCGTTAATCTTTATTTCCTGAATCAGACATCTTCTCGGTCCGTCTATTAAGCAAATCCAATTAACCATAAAAATATATATCACTGTAATAATACGGACTTCTAGTTAGATCTCCAGTCTCTTTCCTCTCTGCCCTCCCTCCTCCTTTTTGTTTTCTTTTTATTCTATTCCTCCTCTTCCTTCTCTTTCTTCTCCTCCTCCTACTCCTTCTCCTTCTTCTTTCTACTTCTCCTTCTTCTCCTCCTTCTACTTTTCCTTCTCTTCCTCCCCCTCCTTCCCTTTCTCCTTCTTTTCCTCCTCCTTCATCTTCTTCTCTTCCTCCTACTTCTCCTCCTTCTACTTTTCCTTCTCTTCCCTCCCTCCTTCCCTTTCTCCTTCTTTTCCTCCTCCTTCATCTTCTTCTCTTCCTCCTCCTTCTCCTTCTCCGCCTCTTCTCTTCCTTCTCTTCCTCTCGCTGCTGCTGCTACTCCAACTCCGTCTCTTCCTCCGCGCTCGTACGCAAGCCTCCTAAACGTGCTTGCATTTATCATAATTTTGGTATTACTATCAAGCAAAGGCAACATCTATCAACCCCCTAAGGTAGAATAAGTCTCCCCAACATACACTGCAACATAAACAACATGGGGCGGAGATAACACATGTCCGTATTACCCTACCCCCCCAATCGGTATGAGTGTGGGAGGCATCACTAAAACAAAACACACACACAGACACACACACACACACACACACACACACACGCACACGCACACGCACACGCACACGCACACACACACACACACACACACACACACGCACGCACGCACGCACACACACACACACGCACACACACACACACACACACACACTCATGAAGTTATAAAAAGGCACACATGCACCTGCGAATTTACAAGCCTGCCATTCCCGTGTGCAGCATGTGCAACAATCATCGCCATTAATGCTCGTTGTCTGGGGGGGAAAAACAGGCACCCAGCTCGGGAAAAAAGTCCATCGCCACAGAGTCCATGGATGAAAAACAGCTTGATATGAGTCCCCATATTTTTTGTTGTTGTTTTTTTAAGTTTGTTTTTTATACGAGTCCCAATTTTTTTTTATTATTTTTATTTTTTTTTTTTTGGGGGGGGGGGGGTTTATACGTCCCCATAGTTTTATTTCCTTTTTTTTTACTTTACTTTTTTCATACTTTTCATATGTCCTCATATTTTTTTTTAATAAGTCCCCATAGTTTTTTTCTGTCTATTTTTTTTTCTTTTTTTTTTTTTTTACTATTTTCAGTTTTAATGTCCCCATAGTTTTTTTTTTACCTTTTTAATTATTTTATATGAATCCCCATAGTTGTTTTTCTGTTTTTTTTTAATAAGTTCGCATATTTTTTTTAAGTAGCCGTGTAAACAATGTTCAAATATCCGATACGTAACTGATGCCGCTACTAAATTTAGAGGCATATGAGCGTTAACAAAATAAATAGTCTTGACAAGTGAACATCCGCGAACATGTTTATTTTGCTGGGACTACCACGTCGTGCATGTAATGTATATATGCCCCGTTGCAATGAACAATTTACAAGCTGCTATTGTCAACATATGTTGCAAATGAACAATACATTCTTATGAAATGGAATAGTGCGGGGAACTTTGTAACGCACTTTACGTAACTGTCCAGATGCACTGAAATTTTTTGAAATCCATATAATCCGGATATATAAGTAAACATACACGGCTGATGTGAACGAAAAAAAAAAAATGCCGAAATGAACGTTCCTTTATTCTCCTCTTCCTCTCTTCCTCCCTCCGACTCTCCCTCTCTTACTCTCCCTCCTCCCTCTTCCCTCTCTTACTCTCCCTCCTCCCTCTTCCCTCTCTTACCCTCCCTCCTTCCTCTCTTACTCTCCCTCCTCCCTATCCCCTCTCTTACCCTTCCTCTTCCTCTCTTCCTCTACTCTCCCTCCTCCCTATCCCCTCTCTTACCCTTCCTCTTCCCTCCTAGCTCTCTTACCCTCCCTCCTCCCTCTTCCTTCTCTTACCCTACCTCCCTCCTCCCTCTTCCTTCTCCCTTACCCTCCCTCCTCCCTTTCTTACCCTCCTCTTCCCTCTTCCTTCCCTTACCTCTCCCTCCTCCCTATCCCCTCTCTTACCCTTCCTCTTCCCTCCTTAATCTCTCTTACTCTCCCTTCCTCCCTCTAATCTCCTCTCTTACTCCTCCCTATCCCCACTCTTACCTCTTCCTTTACCCTCCCTAGCTCCCTCTTCCTTCCCCTTACCCTCCCTCCTCCCTTTCTTACCCTCCCTCCTTCCTCCCTCTACTCTCCCTCCTCCCTATCCCCTCTTACCCTTCCTCTTCCCTCCTAGCTCTCTTACTCTCCTTCCTCCCTCTTCCTCTCTCCACGCTCCTAGCTCTCTTACTCTCCCTCTTCCCCCCTAGCTCTCTTACCTCTCCCTCTTCCCTCCTAGTACCCTCCCTCCTCCCTCTCGTACCCTCCCTCCTTCCTCTCTTACCCTCCCCCTCCCTCCCCCCCCTCACCCTCACAGTACTGCAGAAATAGGTCCCGGACCAACTCTCGCCAGCCAGATCGTTACAGCACAAACACACTTTTCTGCACTCCTCAATTAGTCTCGACTCCCTCACCCACGACCCTCCTCCTCCCCTCCTCCCCTCCTCCCCTCCCGACTCACCCTCATTCTCACCATACTCAGTCCTCACCTCCGTCCACCCACCCTCCCTCCCTCCACCGACCTATCCCAGCCTCGCACCCCCAACCCCCTCCAATGCAACATACCCCCTTCCCTCTAAACCTATGTCTCCCCGTCAGGCCTCCGTCCATGCCTTCCCTGCCCTCCCTCCCTCCCTCTCTCCTCCCCTCCTTCCCTCCCTCCCATCCCTCCCTCCCTCCCTCCCTCCCCCTCCGCAGTGCGCCACAACCCGCGGAAAATGCAACTGTGGAAGTTATGAGATATTCTCTGCAACTCCAGTGTGATGCCCTGCTGTCTGGATCGTCCCCCATATGACACCACATTACATACTTTTATGGGGTGCTGTTTTAGCGTGGCGTTTTCTTATTTGTTTGTCTGTCTCTCTGTCTGTTTGTTTGTCCGTCTGTCTATCTGTCTGTTTGTTTGTCTGTCTATCTATATGTTTGTCTCTGTCTGTCTGTCTGTCTGGCTGTCTGTCATTCTCTCTCTCTCTCTCTCTCTCTCTCTCTCTCTCTCTCTCTCTCTCTCTCTCTCTCTCTCTCTCTCTCTCTCTCTCTCTCTCTCTCTCTCTCTTTTTCTCTCTCTCTATACACTCACACACACACACTCTCTCTCTCCCTCCCTCTCTCTCTCTCTCTCTCTCTATCTCTTTCTCTCCACACACACACACACACACACACACACACACACACACACACACACACACACACACACACACACACACACACACACACACACACACACACACACACACACACACACACACAGAGAAAAAAAAGAAAAAAAATAACGCATTCGGAAGCACACACTCATACATACATACATACATACATACATATACACACACACGCGCATATACGTATTTGCATGTCTCTCTCTTTGACTGAATCTGTTTATCTGAGAGGGTTAAAGGCCTTTCAACACGGAGGAAAATATTCAAAATACCTCAAGTCTTACGCACCAAGAGAATCAGGTTCTTCAATTCATCACTTTCCTTGAAATTTAAACAATCAGCGGTATTAATGAAGCAGTTTATGAACTTAGTCTATTTTTTTGCCTCTTTTGATATGAATGATGTGAAGACAAATTACGGATTGAAATTGAAATCGTTGTTGTTGTTGTTGTTTTTGTTTTACCGCGTACTGTGATTATTAAGTATTTACCTCGCATAAATCCCATAAGCTATCCTCTTTCCTTCCAAATGACGTTTTCTTCACTTTATCTTCGTCTTCTTTATCCTTTTTTTTTCTTTTGTTTCCTTTTCCTTCTTATCCTTTTCCCCCCGTTTGATCTCACTACTAGCTCCTCCTCCTCCTCCTCCATCTTCTTCACCTCCCTCCTTTCCCGCTCTCCTTTTTCCTCCACCTACTTACGTACCTGCGAATCTTCTTCCCTCCCTCCTCTTCCTCCCTCTCCCTACCTCCTTCCCTCTCCCTCTTGCCTTCACTCTACCTACCTCCTTCCTCTTCCTATTCATCTACCTACTTCCAAACTCCTCCATCCCTCCCTCTCCCCCATCTGCCCTCCCTCTATCTTCCCCCACCTCTCCCTCCCTCCCTCTCCCCTACCTCCCTTCCCTCCTCCTTCACTCTACCTACCTCCGCCCCTCCCCCTTCCTTTCAATCTACCTCTATAATCTCCCCCTCCCTCCCTCTCCCTACCTCCTTCCCTCCCTCCCCTCTCCCTACCCCCTTCCCTCCACCTTCCTCAACCTACCTCAAACTCCCTCTCTCCTACCATCCTTCCCTCCCCATCCTTCCCTCCTTCCCTCCCTCCCTCTCCTCTACCTCCCTTCCCTCCACCTTCCTCAACCTACCTCAAACTCCTTCTCCCTACCTCCTTCCCTCCCTCTTCTTACCTCCCTTCCCTCCCTCCCTCTCCCTACCCCCTTCCCTCCACCTTTCTCAATCTACCTCAAACTCCTTCTCCCTACCTCCTTCCCTCCCTCTCCTAACCTCCTTCCCTCCCTCCCTTTCCCTAACCCCCTAATCCTCCCACCCCCCCTCCCCCGTACCTTCCCCCTCGCGTTCCCGAGTTCATTCCCACTCCAGGACAGGTCGGGGCCGCCAACAACAGGGCGCCGTAAGTCAAGGTGACACACACTAACAGCCCGTCAAGACCTCCTAGTCTTTATTCCGGGGAAAAGGAAGGTCGAGGGAGGCGGCAGCGGCGTTCCTTCGCTCGCGTTTCGTTCCGTTTCGATCCTTCGGGCGTCTTCGTGCCGTTTCTGTTGGATTCGGGTGTCGATGCGTTGGTGTGGTAAGGAGATATATTTAAAAGACTTTAGATGGGCTAGTTATTATTTTTTTAGGAATTATTTGCAGAACGTATACGATATCTGATCTCCTCTCCAGGACGCGAAACATTGCGAAAAGATAAAAGACTTCCTGAAACTGTTGAGGACGACGACGCATTTTAAACCCATTAACGCCATTTACTCATTAAACCGGATGCGTCCAAAACCATTTTCTTTAAATATCATCAGAGACAAAATAGAAAACAAAAAAGAAGGAAATAGAAAAAAAATAAATCTTCTCTAAATGGCTAATCACCATTTCCATAAATAACACCGATCACCAAAAAAATAAATAACAATAATAATAATAATAATAATAATAATAATAATAATAATAATAATAATAATAAAAAATAAATAAACAAATAAATAAAAAGAAAGAAAGAAAAAAACTTCACCCTCTTAAGTATGGCTCCAAGACAATCCTCCACATCCAACCCATTCCCCGCTGACCGTGTATTTTTCTAAGCATATGATTAGCGGATAATGGAAAATGAAAAACAGTATATTACACTGCGATAGGAACACATTTGTCTTGCTTATCAAGATCTGAACGAGGAAATTTCAGAGCTTCTTTAATGGCGCTTGGAGGAGCAATTGCAAGAAGGAAAATATTCCATTAAATCCTTTGGCTCCGGCAATTTTCTCGAGATGTTTGCCCTAAAAATGACGAAGAAAGCAGGCAAAGATAAACAAGTAAATCATTTAGTAAATAAATATGCAAGCTAATAACCGAGATCAATAAACAAATAAGTACATAGACAAATAAATATATCAGTGAAATAAATAAACAAATAATTAGATGAACAAATAGATAAATAAATATATGTGTACATACACGTATACATGTATAAATATAAATATAAATAAATATATATATATATATATATATATATATATATATATATATATATATATATAATATATACACATATATATACATATATACGCACATATGTACACATATGTACATACATATATACGAACATTTACATATATATACATATATACATATATATATATATATACATACATACATACATATATGTACATATATGTACATATAAGTACACATATGTACATATATGTACATACATATATGCATATTTATATATATATATATATATATATATATATATATATATATACATACGTACATACATACATACATACATACATACATACATACATACATACATATATATATATATATATATATATATATATATATATATATATATATATATATACATATATACATATATACATATATACATATATACGTATATACATATATACATACATACATACATATATATATGTATATATATATATATATATATATATATATATATATATATATATACATATATATGTACACGGTGCATATATACATCCCCCGTCGAATTCAATAAATCCCCTTTGAAGCCCGGCTTTGAAGTTGAGGGCGAGTGGAAATATTCGCGCTGTAGTTCCATTTCAATTTATAACATGGCGGGAGAGAAATTTAATATGCAAATGCAGATCAAGATGAGACGCAAGGCCGTTTCTGTTCATCAGAAACGGCGCAAAATAAATTTCTTCGCCCACAGCGGAGTAATTATTGTTCATAAAACGAGATAACTTTTTTTTTTTTTTTTTTTTTTTAACGCTCGACTCGATACGCGGATTATTAACATTTCAATTACGTGGCATAATAGACAAGGCTGGAGTGGGATCGTCTCTCTTCCAGAAAATTAAAGCAATCCATTTAATGCCATGACACTAGGGTCCCCGCCCGCGCCGTGACATAAATTATGAAAATGACCCCACCAACCAAAACGCCCCTCATCCCCCTTCCCCCAGACCCCCACTAGCCCCTCCCCCCAACCCCAAATCCCCAACTCCTATATCCATGAACCTCCGCCTACTCATGCTCCTGCTGTTACTGCTACTCTTGCTGGTCGCATTCCTCCTCCTCTTCCCCTTTTCCCCTTCCCTCCTCCTTTTCTGCTTCTTCTACTTCTTCTCATTCTCCTTCTTCTTAATCTCTTTCTCCCTTTTCCTCTTCTTCTCTTTCTCCTTCTTCTTCTCCTCCTCCTTCCCCACCGAGCCTATCATTCCCTCACTTCCCCCCTCTCCCACCACCCTAAAACCACACTACTGCACCCAACCTTTCCTCTCCCTTCCCCCCTTCCCCCTACTATACCTCCCAACCACACTAGGATTCTAATCCCCTCTCTCCTCTCCTCGCTCTCTTTTTTCTGCTTTTCTCCCCCTAACCTCCTATATAATTCCCATTTCCCTTCTTTATCTCTATCACTAACTCTCCCTCTCTCCCTCTCTCCCTCTCTCTCTTTCTCTCTGTTTCTGCTTTTCTCTCTCTCTCTCACTCTCACTTTCACTCTCTCTCATTCCTCTCTATTTCCATCACTCTCACTCTATCTCTATCACTCACTCTTTCTCACTCTCACTCTCACTCCCACTCCCACTCCATACTCCTACTCTCACTCCCACTCCCATTCCCATTCTCATTCCCATTCCCACTCCCACTCCCACTCCCACCCCACTCCCACTCCCACTCCCACTCCCGCCCCACTCTCCACTCCTACTCTCACTCCCCCTCTCGATCCACTTCCCACCATCCGCCTCTCCGTCTCCCTCTTTCTCTCTCTCTCTTCTCCCCCACCACTCTCCTTCCTCTTCTTCCCACTTCCTTCCTCTCCCTCTCCTATTCAACATTTCCTTCTTCCTACCACTCCTTTTCCTCCTCCTCACTCCCTGCGGCATCCTCCCCTCCTCCGTGAATTTCAATCCTTCACTCCTATTCCTCGCCCTCTCCGTTTCCCCTCCTTCCTTCCTTTC
>NC_091590.1:10196544-10201544 GCF_042767895.1 Penaeus vannamei | reverse complement strand
TTTGTAAAGCGAAGGAAAAGTACGAGAGAGAGAGAGAGAGAGAGAGAGAGAGAGAGAGAGAGAGAGAGAGAGAGAGAGAGAGAGAGAGAGAGAGAGAGAGAGAGAGAGAGAGAGCGAAAGAAAGAAAGAAAGAAGAAAGAAGAAAGAAAAGAAGAGAGAGAGAGAGAGAGAGAGAGAGAGCGTAAGAAAGAGAGAACGAGGGACGGGGAGAGAGAGAGAGAAAGAGAGAGCGTAAGAAAGAGAGAAGGAGGGACGGGGAGAAAGAGAGAGAGAGAGAGAGAGAGAGAGAGAGACCGAGAGAGACAGAAAGAAAGATACAGACAGACAAGAGAGAATGTATTGACATATTCTAGGTATATAAAAGTCACAGAAAAGTCTATCAACGTGTTTAATAAGTGAGTTAGACTGCACATACTCGTGGAATGAAGACCCCCCCCCCCTCGCCATTCCGACTGCGTGCGTGTTTGCATGTATGTACGTCACCTCATAAGAAGGTTTTTGTCGACCTGAAATTCTCTTGTGTATCTTACTCCCTCGTTCCTACCTTCTCTCAATCCTTCTTCGTTCTTCCTTACTTCCCTCCTTTCTTCCTTCCTTCCTTCTTTCCATCCATCTATCCTTATTTGCTTCCTTCACTTCTCGCCTCCCCTAGTCATTCTACCTCTTTCAGGCGCTTCCCTAAATCAGTCCCCCTCCTTACCTGCTTCTCTCCTCCTCTCCTATTACTTCCTTCCTTCCTTCTTCCTCTCTCTCCAACAATTTCCCTCCCACCATTCACCCCATTCCCTTACCATCACTCCACAACTCCTCTTCTTCTTTCTTTTTCTTTCTTTCTCTCTCTCTGACTTTCCTTCCCCTACTCCCTTACCCTCCTCCTCCTTTCCTCCCCCTCTACTCCCTAACCCTCTCCCTCCCTCCTCCTCACTCTACCCCTGCATCCTCCCTCCACTCCCTCACCCTCCTTCCTTCCTCCCTCCCTCCCTCTTCCCACATTCCTTCCCTCTTGTCCCTCACCTTTCCTCCCTCCATTCCCTCTCCCTTCCTTCTTCCCTCCACTCTATTCACCTCTCCTTCCCTCACTCCCTCCCCCTTCCACATTCCCTCCCTCCACCCCCTCATCCTCCTTCCCTTTCCTCCACTCCATCACTACTCCTTCCTTCCCTCTACTCTCTCACCTCTTCCCTCCCTCCACTCCCTCACATCCTTCCTTCCTTCCCTCCCTCCACCCCTCCACCCTCCTTCCTTCCCTCTACTCTCTCACCTTCCCTCTCCCTCCACTCCCTCATCCTCCTTCCTTCCCTCCCTTCCTCCCTCTCCCTTCCTCCTTCCCTCTACTCCAACACCCTCCTTCCTTCCCTCCACTTCTTTACCTTCTTTCCTTCCCTCACTCCCTCCACTTCTTCGCCTTCTTTCCTTCCCTCACTCCCTCCCCCTTCCACATTCCCTCCCTCCACCCCCTCATCCTCCCTCCACTCCCTCCATCTGCGATTATGGTGATCGCGGTTAACAGCTTTCTCTCTCTCTCTTGTGCGAGCTGGTGCTGGTGCGTATTTCGTAATCTTTCGCAATCCTCCTGTTCTTTTTTCCCCCTTTTCCTCCGTTCGTTATGTTGCAACTTGCAACAATGGAAAAACTCGGCTGCAACTCTCATCCGTTCGTCTCGCTTTTGTTTCGATCTGTTGCGATTTTCCAGCCGTTTGTTCATGTGTCCGACACGATTTCGTTCCATGAATTCCTTTCCGTCCATTTTCCCTTATTTCATGTAGCTGTGTTCTTCATGACTGAATACTCTCATTTCCATCAGTTCGCATATTTATCTGCAATGTGTTTTCTACCTGTTTTGCTTCCTCCTGTACAAAAAGACATGACCGATTTTTCTCTAACATTCATTTATACTATATTTGTCTATGTTATCACGCTACACAGAAATCATCATAGAAGAAAAAATAATAGTAACAATAAAATCAAATGAAAAATAGAAAGTAGAAAAATTGATAAAAGAAAAAGAAAAAAAAAAGAAAAAGAAAAAAATGTAAAATAAAAATAAATAAAAATGAAAAAAAAACATTAATAATAACAATAATAATAATCACCATCATAATATAGACATATATAAAACAATGAATAACACAGAGCTATAAATGTTCTCTCATTCATGAGTGTTAAGTAATCCCTAAAGCACAAAATGACACCGGATTTTATGCTCATTTTCTGTCTACTAATTCCTCTTCTTCCATATTTGTTCCTCGTTTCTTCCTCTGATCCTTCTCCCTCTTTCATGATCATTATCCTCATTTCAACTTTAATTTAAAAAATCGTGTGCGTTTCAACTTTATTCACTTCCATTCTCTTTCCCTTTATCCTAGCCCCTCTCTATTTCTGTCTTTTTTTCTCTTTTTTTTAATCTCTCTTTCTGTCTATGTCTCTCTTTCTTTCTCCCTCCTTGCCTTCTTCCCTCTCCCTACCTTCCTCCCTCTCCCTCCTAGCGCTGCCTCGCCCACGCCCCCACTTCCTCTATTCCTCTCCCCCCACCTCCTCCTCCCCCTCCCCTCCCCTGTTTCCCCCTTTTCTGCTCCCCCCTTTGCCTCACGGCATAGTCCGGCCGTTTGATCCCCCATATTTGCTCTCTCAGGAGTTTGGGGACACACACAAAAGTTCCCTTCGTCAAGTTCCTGTCGAGAGGCCTGGGAGACAAAGGCTACATGCATATCAGATTACAAGGCGGAATTACAAGGCTTTCCCCCCCTCCCCCCCTCCCCCTCCCCCTCCGTCCTTCCCTCCTCCTCCCCCCTACGCTTCCATCCCTCTCTCCCTCCTTCACCTCTCCCCTTCCGCCTCCATCCATCTCTCCCTCCCCTCTTCCCCTTTTTCTTATAATAGGGATGAGGAGGGAAGGGAGGGTAGGGAGGGGAATCAGGGAAGAGAGGAAGGGAGTATAGGGAGAGGAGGAGAAAAAGTTAAGAGGGACTGGAAGAGTGAGTAGGAGGGACTGAGAGAGTGAGTAGGAGGGAGAGAGGGAGGGAGATAAAGAGATACACAGACAAAGTGAGCGAGAGAGAGAGAGAGAGAGAGAGAGAGAGAGAGAGAGAGAGAGAGAGAGAGAGAGAGAGAGAGAGAGAGAGAGAGAGAGAGAGAGGAACAATCCTCTCTTAGACGGCTTCGCTCTTTGCCCTTAAAAGCTGGAAAAGTGCCGATAAAATCTCAGCGCTCTAGATTGCATCTGAGGATGTTAGAGAGAAACTCTATGTGTATGTATGTAAGTATATGTGTATGTGTATGTGTATGTGCGTGCGTGTGCGTGTGCGTGTGTGTGAGAGAGTGTGTGAGTGTGTGAATGAATGAGTGAGTGCGTGAGTGAGTGCGTGCGTGTACGGTTATTAAGAAGATTGTGCGCATTTATCATCTCACCAACACTTGACGACATCTTCACCATCCACAGAAAATCGGTTCACCATCTACCCCCCCCCCCGCCCCCCGACTCAATACCGAAAGGAGAAATCCATACAGCCGCGTATAGCATCCTTTTCGAAATCAGTTCAATCTTTAAAGATGCGCGTAAATGAATCGGCCAGAATAACTGCATTTTCTTGTCTCATAAAAGGGCATAATAGTATCTGGAAATTACCCAATTATCTTTAATCGCTTCGTTGCTAATGAAACTAATCCCGATGTTTGGCAATTAAGCCAGGCAATTAAGAAAGTATAACAAGCGATCAGCTTTTTGTCGCTTATGTTTTTACACTTTACCTTATCCTAAAATTAAAACATACTGTATGTAACATGTACTCATATATTTGTATGTATATGTATATGTATATGTATATGTATATGTATCTATGTATGTATGCGTATGTGTGTGTGTTACATATATACATATATATGTGCATATTATATATATATATATATATGTATCTATGTATGTATATTACGTATGTATACATGTTTATATATATACATATATATACATACATATATATATATATATATATATATATATATATATATATATATATATATATATATATATACATTAACATTATATAAAATCTAGATATAGTATTACCGGTGTATTGTTGTACCCTTTCTAAAATCTCACCATCATTATCATAGCGCTTTACGAAAACAAAACCTCAATATATTACATATTAGTACATAAATGAACATTCATTCATTAAAGAGAAAATACCGAAAACGCGACCATAGTCTTTCCCACCTTTCCCCAAATCAGACTTATATCACTTACAGCTGTTGGCAAGTAGTTTGAACAACTGCGTGGTTCTGAGACTAATCAAACATTGATTAACATTCGGTTGGTTGCCAAGCGGCAGAGTGACACGGGCGGCTATTGTGCAAATGACAGAAGAGGCCACTGCGCTTGGGAGTCGGAGTAAGTTAAATATGGCGTGCTGTTACCGCAGACTTAAAACGCACTTGAGGGACAATCGGCCGACCGTGTTTGTTTCCCTTCACTTTGTTTAATGAACGATAATTTTTCTTTTCCTTTTTTATTATTATTATAATTTTTTGGGGTGTGGGGGGAGGTGGATGGGTGGTGGGGGTAATAAAATTCACTCATTGTAAAACCAATATTCAATATGGGTTGAAAAAAAAAATCTATAACACTATCTCTCAACATATTTTCTCCTTCATGCTTCTGCGAAATGAATAAAAAAGAAGAAAAAAACAATAATGCGTATATATTTTTAGTCCGATACAGCAATGCGATATTGTTTGAACTGTCGTCTTCCTTGCAGTAACAAAAGTCTATTCTCGACCAAAAGCATTCGGAAAGTTGCAAGCAGTCACGCAAGCTGTCACGAAGTCAGTTAGCGAGAGGTATCTATTACACTCTTTGCGCGCCGTTTAAATATCAGCTGAATACAATCATCATTTGTCTTCGGGCTTTCTTATCACATGTTGATTTTATAAGCTTTTATAATAGTGTGTGTGTGCGTGTTTGTTTGTGTGTGCGTGTATGTGTTTGTGTTTGTGCGTGTGTT
>NC_091590.1:10184976-10192476 GCF_042767895.1 Penaeus vannamei | reverse complement strand
TCTGCCCAATGCGCTTCTCCCTCCTCACCCTGCGGACCAATGACTGCTCTTTTCTCACCCTAAAACGACACCCTACCTCACCCTCCTCGCGCCCTGGCTTCCCTCGTCACTCTATTATCCCTTCCGCCTCGCCATGGTAACGGTTTATCTTTCCTTTCCCCAAACTATTTTTAAACCGATTCTATCAAACCTACCTACTCACTCTGCCTAAACCCTGCTCTTGTTTTCTCACCCTCCCGATACCACGAAACACCCTGCCTCCTTACTAACCCCTAACCCCCCTCCCTGCTTCACCCTTCCCTCTCTATTAGCACCCTGTGCGCTCACCCTGCCAGCCCACTACCCCCCACCCCCCACCCCCGCCGCAACACTTGACTAACAGCCCACATGCGTGTGGTGTGTGCGTGTGCCTGTTGATTATATAATTAAATAGATAAAATAAACAAGTTTTTAAATATACATCTGTGTGTATATATGAATATATATATATATATATATATATATATATATATATATATATATGTATGTATATATATATATATATATATATATATATATATATGTATATATATATATATATATATTCAGTGTATATTATATTATATTATATATATGTGTGTATATATGTATATATGAATATATATATATATATATATATATATATATATATATATATATGTATATATTTATATTTATATTTATATATATATATTAATACACACACACACACACACACACACACACACACACACACACACACACACATATATATATATATATATATATATATATATATATATATATATATATATATATATATATATATATATACATATATTTATATACACATACATATATATATACACACACACACACACACACATACACACACACACGCTCACACACACACGCGCACCTATACAGATACACATATGCATATACATGCATATAAATATACATACACATATACATACACATACATACATATACATACATACATACATACACACACACACACATATGTGTAAGTATATATATATATATTATATATATATATATATATATATATATATATATATATATATATATATATTATATATTTATATATATACAATATATACACATATATATACATATATATATATATATACATATATATATATACATATATATATATATATATATATATATATATATATATATATATATATATATATATATATATATATACATATACACAAGCACCTCCCTTTCCGAATGCGCGTTCCAATCCAGTTGTCACTCAAAGGTATCTCGCGAACCCATTACTTAATGACGCTGCCAGAAACGGGAATTGTGACGTCACTTGCATCTGCGTCATTATAAAAGCTTTGCAATAATGCTTTCCTTTCGTTTTCCTTTTCTTTCTCTCTTTGGTTTGCTTGCTTGCTTCCTTTCTTAGGTGTTGTTTTTTGTTTATTCATTTATGTGTTTTCTATCTCCGTGTCATTCTTTCCTTTTTTTATATTTACTTTTTTTTTATTTATGTCTTCCTTCTTTGATTCATTTTCATTCCTCCTTCTCTCCTTTATTTCTTTCAATCTTTCTTTCCTCCTTTATTTCTTTCAATCTTTCTTTCCTCCTTTATTTCTTTCAATCTTTCTTTCTTCATTTCTATCTTCCCAACACCTGTTTCATTTCTTTCTCTCTTTCTTTCTATCTTCCTTTCTTCCTTCTTAGCGTTTTGTTTCTCCTTACATCTTCCTTCTTTGATTCTTTTTCCTCCCCCTCTTTACCTCCTCCAATTCTTTCCCTCTTGCTTTCTCCCTTCCTTCATTTCTTTCTTTCTACAATATTCTATTTTATGACCTAATTATTTTTTCAAAATCATTACCCCTTTTCTTATCAAACCGTCTGAAGACTTAGATTTTTTTTATATATAATCTAAATCTTTAAAGTCCGACCACGCCTTTTTTCCCTTTATAGGCAGCTAAAAATCCAATGGGCGGCTATTTTTTTTCGATTTATGGGTGCCTCGAAAAAGAAAAAAATAACGGGCAGGGAAAAAAGGCGATTTTATTGGCTTTTTGGCGATAGAAAATCATTAATATTCAGGAAGGAGAAGAAGATAAATATGTAATCGCCATGATAACTTCGCCAGCATTAAACTGTTATTATTTATAACATAAATAGCATCACTAACAAGAACAAGAACATAGTAATGAGAATGTTCCGGATCTCTCTTTCCCTCCCCCCCCTCCCCAAACACCCATTATCTCCCTCTTTCATCTCCCAAACATCCACTATCTCCCCCTCCCCTCCTTCCTAAACACCCCCCTCTCGAAACTCCCACTATCGCCTCCCCCCCCCCTTCCATCACAGATACTCTCACCTTCCTTATCCAGTATTTTCCCCTTCTTCCTGCTAAACATCCATTATCTCCCTCTACCAAACACCTACCCCCCCCCCTTTCCTCCCCTTCCTAACACATATTACTCCCTCTCCCAAACATCCCATTATCTCCACCCCCCTCTCCCCTCTCCCCCCTCCCTCATCTTCTTGCTCTCACCCCCCCCCTTAAAACTTTCAGTCCCCGCTTACTCCCCCCCGCCCCCAACCCCTCCTCTAATCCCTCCTCCCCGCCCCCTCACCCATATCCTAACCCCCACCAACCTCTCTTTCTAATCCCTCCCCTCTTGCCCCCTCACCCATCCTAACCCCCTCCCCCCAACCCTCCTCTAACCCCCCCCCTCCCCACCCATCCTAAAACTCCCCCTCCCCCCCCGCATCAACCTCTCCTCTAACCCTTTCCACTCCGCCCCCCCCCCTCCAACCCTCCTCTAATCCCTCCCCCTCCCCACCCATCTCTAAAACTCCCCACTCTCCCATTTCATCCCCCCCCCATCTAATCAATTTCTCTTCAACCCTCCTCTAACCCTTCCTTCAACTCCCCCCCCTCCAACCTCTCCCTCCTCTAATCCCTCCCCACTCCCCCCCCCCGCATCAACCCTCCTCTAACCCTTCCACTCCCCCCCCACCCCAGCCTATCCTTTGACGTAAGCCCCGCCCACTCACCATCCCTCTTCCCTTCAAGCTCCAGACGCTTTGGAAATTATGCAAATGCGCCCCGGAACAAATTTCTAAATCAGGTTAATGAAGAATACGGCATCGTTCACCTTCCAGACGCCCTCCCTCTCTCTCCTTTTTCTCTCTACTCTTCTCTTCTTTTCTCCTTTCTCTCCTCTTCTCGTCTTCTTTCTCTCCTCTCTTCTCTCCCCTTCCCTTCCTTTTGTCTACTCTTCTTTTCCCTTCTTATCTTCTCTTCTCTTCTTTTCGCTTCTCTCCTCTCAATTCCTATTCCCATAACTTTCCTTTTTTTTCTATTCCTTCCCTTTCCTCTCTTTCTCCACTTCTCTTCTTTCCTCTCCTCTAAATTCCTACTCCCTCCTTAACTTCCCCTTTCCTTTCCATTCCTTCCTCCTCTCCTCTCCTCTTCTCTCCCCTCCTCTCCTTTCTTCCTTTCCTCTCCCAACCCTTTCCTTTCCCTGCACTGCTTCCGACATCCCTCCCCCCACTCCCTCCCCTCCCCTCCCTTCTCCTCACTTCCCTAACTCCCCTATCTCCCTTCTCCAACCCCCCCCCCCCCACCCCCCCTTCCTCTGATGGTGTGATAGCTTGGTCTCCTGATACCGGGAGGGGGGGTGGTGGTCTCATGGGGAAAGATAGAGCAGTCGAGTTGAGAGAGAGAGAGAGAGAGAGAGAGAGAGAGAGAGAGAGAGAGAGAAAGAGAGAGAGAGGGAGAGAGAGAGAGAGAGATAAAACAGACAGACAGATAGACAGACAGACAGATAGACAGACAGATAGATAGAGAGAAAGAGAGAGATGACAGAGAAACTAACAGAGAGAAAGAGAAAGGTATAGATCGAAAGACGAAGTTGGGAAGAGGGAGAGAGGAAATTGAAAGAAAAACAGAAAGAAAGAGGAAGGACGGTAGAAGTAACGAAGGGAAGAAAGAGAGAAAGAGAGAAGTCCTCTGGGTAGGAAAGAGAGAGAGAGAGGGAGACAAAATTCCCATGGGAGAGGCTAATGCAGGTCGGGTGAGAGAGGAGAGGGCGAAGCAGAGAATGAGAAGGAGAGGGAGAGGGACAAAAAGAAGAAAAGAGAGAAGGGGAAGGGAGGGAGAAGGAGGAAGAAACACAAAAAAAGGAAGAAGGGGAGAAGAAAGGGAGAAAAACAGAACAACAAACGAAAGGCAAATAGAAGATAAAAGGGAAAGAGCGTAGGGAAGTAAACAACAACACAAGAGGTGCACAACGATGAGTTAATTAGTATATGAGAAGTGAGGGAGAGGAGGACACCGGAAGGAGGGGGAGAGAAGGGGAGAGGTGAGGGAGAGGAGGACACAGGAAGGCGGGGGAGAGAAGGGGAGAGGTGAGGGAGAGGGGAAAGAGGTGGGAATGGTTGAAATGGATACGGAGGGGAGAGGAAAGGGTGATAAGATACGCGGACGTGGGTGTGATGTGGAGGGGGGGAGGGTGATAGGGAGAGAGGGTGGGTGGGGGGAAGGGATGGAAAGGGTGACAGAGAGAGAGAGAGGGGGTGGGTAGGAGGCAGGGAGAGAGGGAAGGGGAGGGAGGGAGGGAGGGAAGGAGAAACTGAGGGTAAACAAGCGCTCCCTGGACGGAAACACACACACACACACACACACACACACACACACACACACACACACACACACACACACACACACACACACACACAGCACACTCAAACACACACACTCACACACACAACACACACAACACACCTCCCCCCCCCCCCACACACACACAAACACACCAACACCTCCCATTCCGGAGAGCACACACACCCGCACACTTAATACATCACACCTCAGCCAGCATCCTCCGAAAACCCGGATATAACGAAGGAGTATTGAACCGGGCTCCCTAATCACCACAAGTTCATCCGAGGAGGTTCTGAACCCACCCACCCCCCCCCTATGAGCGGGGTTGGGCTGGGTGGGTTGGGGGGATGGTAGGGTAGGTCGGGGAAGGAGGAAGGGGGTTGGTGTGGGGGGAAGGAGGATGGGAGGAGGGGTGGGGGGAGGAGGTAGGGAAAGGAGAAGGGGGTTGGGACAGGGAGGGGTAGAGGGTAAGGGGGAGGGGGGGAAGGTGGAGGGGGAGGAGTGGGATGGATCTCTGGCGAGTATGCTTAATTAAGGGTTGGAGTATAATTAACCTCCTGGGGTATGAGCGGGAGAGGAAGGGGGAAGGGGAGGGGAAGGAGGGGGGGAAAGGGGAAGGTGGGAAGAGAGGGAAGGAGAGGAAGGGTACAGCGAGGGGAGGGCGGGAAGAAGAGAAGAGAAGGAAAGGGGGGGAGAGGATAACGAAAGGGAAGGAGAGAAGCGAGGGGAAGAGAGGGCGGTGAGGGGAAGGAAAGAAGAGAATGGAAGGAGAGAGAGCACAACGAAGCGGAAGAAGAGACGCGAGGGGAAGAGAAGTAGAGCTCAACGAAGGAGAACGAGAGAAAAGAAAAGACGGCGAAGAAGGCGAAAGAGAAAAGCACGAAAACAAGAGAGATAGGAGAGAGGGAGTAAAAGGGAATCGGGAGAGAAGAGGAAGGAAAGAAAGCGGGAGAGAGAAAGACGGTAAGATAATATTACAAAATTAGTAAGCGTGAAAAACAGAAGGGGTAAACGCTCGTGAAACCAGGATATTGACGCAATGTTAAAAATATGCAGCACTGGTGTTAACAGCTGTCACACGAGAGTCTGAGATCTTCAAAACTAACTAGCGTGTCCTGTTGTCGATGTGCATTATCATTATTGTTATTACTATTATTATCATTATCATCATTATTATTATTATTATTACTATTATTATCATTCTCTTCCTTATTATCATTACTGTCATTATCATTATCATCATTATCATAGTTATTCTTAGAAGCATCGCTGTTATCACTATTGACAAAAATATCAATATTTCTATGATTACTATCATTATCATTATTATTTCTTATCGTTGCTATCATTATTGTGATTGTTATTGCTGTGTTATCATTAATATTACTATTTCTATTACTATCATCATCATTACTAATATCGCCATCATTACTAGTAGAACTACTCTTGCTAATACTACCATTTCCATTATCATTATCATCATTCTTACCATCATTCTTATTATCCCTTTTAAGATTATCATTATCATCATTATCTTCGTCAACTTCACGAACATCACAATGATTTTAGCTACGTCAATCTTGCCACTATCATTACTACACTCATTATCATCATCATTATCATCCTTTCTACTCCCTGCTTGTCTATAACGTCCCCCAAAACAATAGCCTATGAATACCGCACTGTACCCTGTACTACTGTCAAAGTCGGCCGCTATCACGTGACCGAACACTATATTTCACATTACCAACTCGCGGCAAGTTATTATTACACCTCTTAAGTAATTCTTTTTTTGTTATCGCATCTCCTTAAGGAATTCCTTTTTTCTCGCATCGCTTAAGTAATTCTTACTTTATCATCACATTCCTTAAGTAATTCCTCATTTATAATCGCACCTCTTAAGTAATTCCTACTTTTGCATCACAGCTCTTAAGTAATTCCTTCATCATCATCACACCTCTTAAGTACTCCCATCACCATCACACCTCTTAAGTAACCCCATCATCATCACACCTCTCACATAAATCCCCATTTATCATCACACCTCTTAACTAATTCCCCCTTCATCATCACATCTCTCCTAAGTCACCATCGCGAGCGCACAGGCAAGGGGTGGGTAGTTTTATGGGCCTTAAACGTGTCATCATTTCATTGGCGTCTTCAACTAGTCTGTTGGGGCGCCTTTGGTTCTTGGAAATGAGGAGAGGGCGTTTAAGAGGGCGGGAGGGCGAGTGTGGGGGGAAGGGAAGGAGGGGGGAGGGGGAAGGATGAAGGGAGAGGGAAGGGGCAGGGGAAGGAGGGAGGGGAAGGGGTGGGGGGTGGGAGAGGGAAGGGGAGGGGAAGGAGGGGTTGGGAAAGGGAAGGGGTGAGGGGAAGGAGGGGTTGGGAAAGGGGTAACAAGGGAGGGGAAGGAGGGTGTGGAGAGGGAAGGGAGGGGAGGAAGGAAGGGGTGGGAGAGGGAAGGGGAAGGGAAGGAGGGGGTGGGAGAGGGAGAGGGAGAGAGAGGAGAGAGGAGAGAGAGGGGAGGGAGAGAGGCAGAGGGGGAGAGGGGAGAGGGAGAGGAGAGAGAGAGAGAGAGAGAGAGAAGAGAGAGAGAGAGAGAGAGAGAGAGAGAGAGAGAGAGAGAGAGAGAGAGAGAGAGAGAGAGAGAGAGAGAGAGAGAGAGAGAGAGAGAGAGAGAGAGAGACAGACAGACAGACAGAAAGACACAGAGAGAAAAGAGACAAAAAAAAAAAAAAAGGACAATGAAAAACAAAGAGAAACAAAACGAAACCCAGACATACCGAAAGAAAGACCCCCCCCCCAAAAAAAAAAAAAAATCAAGACCTAGAAAG
>NC_091590.1:10167476-10179976 GCF_042767895.1 Penaeus vannamei | reverse complement strand
GAGGAAGGGGGGAGAGGGGGAAGGGGAGGAGGAGGGCAGAGGGAGAGGGGGAGGAGGAGGAGGGAGGGGAGAGGGGGAGAGGGTGGGGGGCGGCGTGAGGAGGAGGGAGGGTGGGGACGGAGGTGAGGGGGAGGAGGAGGCGAGTTTATCGGGGAGGCGAGATTTACACGGCGAGGGACAGGATAATGAGGGGAGGAAGGAGGAGGAAAGGGAGGGGGAGGAGGAAGAGGAATGAGAGGGAGGGGTGGGGGAAGGAGGAGGAAAGGGAGAAAAAGGAGGATGGAAGGGAGAGGAAGGAGAAGGGGGAAAGGGAGAAGGAGGAAGAGGAGGGAGCAGGAAGAGGAAAGGCAAAAGGAAGAAGAAGGAGGAGGAGGAGAGAGGGGGGACAGGAAGAAAAAGATAAAAGGAAGAGGATGATGAGGAAGAAGATGAGTCGAAAGAGGTCGCCGTTATGATGGAAGAGAATAAGAGAAGTGAATAAGAAAAAATAGGAAAAAGATGAATAAAGAAAAAAAAACTGAATAACAGAGATGACAAAGGAAAGAAGCAAGTGACGCGGGAGGAAAGACCACGAAAAAGGAAAAACGTCAATAATGAATAACAACGGTATCTGTCGTGAAACAAATTAATAAATAAAAGGAGAAATTAAGAAAAAGATTAACATCAGAGAAATGCAACCGCAAACGAGAGATAAAAAATAATAATTCTATAAAAAAGCAGGACAGAATTTATTTCAAATGGAATACACGAAACAAGTAAGTCATACAGTAAAACGAAGAAAGAAAAAATAGAAAAAAGAAATAACGAACCGCGTTCCCATTTTAAAGAAAAAGAAAAAGAAAAAGAACTCGAGCAATAGCACCCCCCCCCCCAAAAACAAAACAAAAATGGAACAAACACAAACACGGAAAAAAAAAACACAAAACAGAAGACGAAAAAAGAAAAAAAAAAAACTTATTTGGCGTGCAAGAAAACGTGCCCACTGTTAGGCGATTCAATTCCATTCCCAGCTGAGAAGATGATTTCGAAACCCCTTTGTTGGAAGGTTGGGATTTAGCGGGAAAATTTTGGCGCGACGTTTTAACTTATTGAATTTGCGTCTCGCAGGCATGTGCTTGTGATGCTTAAGTGGTTGGAGGAGGAGGAGGAGGAGGAGGAGGAGGAGGAGAGGAGGAGGAGGAGGAAGAGGAGATGGTGGTGGAGGGGGAGGGGAAGAAGAAAAAAATCGTAGTGGTGGTGGAGGAGGGAGAGGGTGAGAAGGGGGAAGAGGGGGAGGAGGAGGTGGAGGAGAAGAGGAGGCAGGGAGTAGGAATAAGAGGAGGAGGTGGGGAATAAGAAGGTGGAAATGAAAATGGTGAGGAGGACGAACAAGAACAAGAATAAAAACAAGAAGAGCTGACAATAGGCGGTAAGAGTAAAGAAAGGACATATGGAAGAATAAAAAAAGAGAAAAATTAAACCAGAAAAAATAAAGCAAATACATCCCTGAAAGGAAGACAAAAAAAGAAAAAGAAAAAAAAAGACACGGAAGATAAATGAAAGGAAAACATTACAAAGAGATGATCCCAAAAGGATAAAAGATAAGGACACGATTACAAACGACTGAGATTTCCCCTCTTACCCTCCTTCTACCCCCCCACCCCACCCTACGTTTACGCTCCACTTCCCCCCCTATGGATAACCCCTCCCTCGCCCTCCCCTGCAGTAAGCCCTCACTTCCCTCACCTTAAAGATTACCCCTCATCCCCCCACCCCTGGTGGTTACCCCTCACTTCCCATCCCCCTTCCTCCCTTCCCCCCTCTATGTTTGCACCTCACCTCCCCTTCCCCCTATGTCTGCCCCAGCCCCCTACATCCCTCACTTCCCCTCCCCCCTGCGATTACCCCTCCGTTCCTCCTTACAAATTAACCCTCACTCCCCCTCTCCCCACCCCTTTTCTTCACTACCCCCTTCCCAACCCCTTACTGCTACTCCTCACTCCCCTTACACCCTACAGCTACCCCTCACTCCCCATCTTCCCACCCTCCATATACCGCCTCCCCTACACCTTACAGTTACCCCTCACTCCCCCCTTCCCCAACCCCCTTACAGTTACCCCTCACTCCCCCCCCTCCCAAACCCCCTTACTGGTAGCCCTCACTCCCTCCCCCTATTTATCGTACTCTTTGACTCTATATTCACGGATCAATGCATCTCCAGACAACGCTCAGTACCAGATAAGAAAAGAATAAAAAAAAAGAAAAAGAAAAGAAAGGAAAAGAAAAGAAACAAAAACAAAAGAAAATGGTCATAAAAAAGAAAAGGAAAAGAAAATTAATAAAGAAAGGAAAAGAAAAGAAACAAAAGGAAATGAAAATAGTCAAAACAATGAAAAGTAAAAAGAGAAAAGAAAATTATTTTTAAAAAGAAGAGAAAAAGTAAACATCCGAAACATCGAAACACAAAGGCGAGTAGAAAAGATAAGACGTCATGATGGATGAGATGATGCTGGGAGGGGGGGGGAGGGAAGAGGGGAGAGAATGACTGAAGTGAGGAGAGGGAATATGAAGGGAAAACGGAGGGAATGGGCGGGAGGAGGAGGAGGAGGAGGAGAGGAAAGGGAAGGGAATGTTGGGGAGGGAGGGGGAGGGAAAAGAAGAATGAACGAGGAGGGGAGAGGGAAGGAAACGAGTGGAAGGGGAGGGAATGTGAAGGAGAGGAGAATGAGTGGGGAGAGAGGAGAGGGAATGGCAGAGGAGAGGGAGGGAACGAGTGGAGAGAGGAGGGAATGATGGAGGAGGGGAGTGAATGGGAGGAGAGAGGGGAGGGAATGGGGGGGGGAGAAGGGAGTAAATGCGAGGGGAGAGGGGAGGAGTACATAGCCGAGGGACATGAAGAGCGATGGAATGTAAATGCAAGAAGGGGAGACAGAAAGAGAGAGGAGGAGGGTACGGGGAGGAGATGGAGGAGGAGGAGGAAGAAAGGAAGGAAGGGAGGAGGAGGAGGAGGAGAAGGAGGAGGGTACAAGGAGGAGGAGGAGGAGAAGGAGGAGGGTACAAGGAGGAGGAGGAGAATGAGAAGAAGAAGGAGGGGACAGGGAGGAGGAGGAAGAAGAAAAAGAGGAAGAAGTGGAAGCGAAGAAAAAAAAAGGAAGATGAAAAGTAAGGGAAAGAGATAGATAACCAAAACGAAGAAAGAAAAAGGAGGAAAAGGAGAACAACAAATGGCCTGGCGAGGAAGGAGAGACCGACATCCGCGCCCTACAAACGCTCGGGGTAAACTGACACAAAACAAGTGAGAGAAATAAACCAAATGACACTACCGAGCCAAAAAAAGAAAAACATACGACGGAGACAAACATGTTCAAGTAAAGAAATTCGATAAGGGAAAGCCGAGAACGAGAAGCGAAAGAGACAAGACAAGAAAAAAAAGCACTAAAAAAGACAAAAAAAACAAGGACAGATCAGACTACGTTGAGTGGCGACAATAAAAGACTCCAAACAGACACGAGAAGAGTACAGAAGAGTACTTCAAAGGGCGAAGTAAATTTTAAGTTATTGGAAAAAGGTATTGATCAGCTGAGAGAACCAGCGATGGGGAGGAGGGGTGGGGTGAGGGGCGGGATGGGGTGGGGTGAGGGGGAGAGGCTAGGTGCATGTTTCACTGTGAATCTATTTCTCGAGTGAAGGAGCACTCCAGGAGCACTCGTGGAGCAGCGCGGTTGACAAAGTAAAACGCTCGTTAACTCGCGCTCGAAATCGTCATCAGCAGGATCGGGGGAGTTACGTCACCGCGACAATTATTCTTTCGGACTGTCATACACCGGCCGTTTTATTGACTTTTTTCCCCTTTTTATTGAGAAAACACACATAGGCGCTGCACACACCATCATACGCACACCCACACAAAGGCAAACAAGCACAAACACGCACGCACAAAGGCAAACAAACAAACAAACAAGCACACACACGCACGCGTACGCACACGCACACACAAGTACAGACGTGCAAACAAACACACACACACACACGCACGCACGCACGCACACGCACATTCGTCGCCAACGCATACAAAGGAGGCTTCTGACATGCTAACAAATGATACAGGAAGACGATCGACGTCGGTTGTTGAAGGCGGGAAGGAGGGGGGGGGGAGAGAACACCGATAAGTTATTCCTCTCTCTCTCTCTCCTCTTCTTCTCTCTTTTCTTTTCTTTCCTTTTCCTTTTGTTTCTTTTTTTCCTCCCTCCCATCTACCTACCCCCCAACCACCCATCCTCCCTCCCCTCCCCTCCTTCGAATGAGAGAGAGAGAGAGAGAGAGAGAGAGAGAGAGAGAGAGAGAAAGAAAGAGAGAGAGAGAGAGAGAGAGAGAGAGAGAGAGAGAGAGAGAGAGAGAGAGAGAGAGATGAATGACCCCGCATCACCGGAGGAGCACTCAGGTCGCCGAAAAGATCTGATCCGGTGATGAATCGAGTCGCGGCCATATCTATCGGAGCGCCAGAGGTAGGGAGGGGGGGAGGGGGGGGGGGAGATACGCCCAACACTATATCACTTATCTCGCATCATCAGAGCGCAACAACACGCACATCTCGGCTCCCGGGGCGTGAAAAGGGGTGGCATCGGCATTCCCTCGATCGGTGCCAGCGGAGCGTCGGCGTAATGTGACACCCCGCGGATGCCATGAAGTGCCACCGAATGAAATGACGCCAAACGAAGCGACCTTGACGCGACGCTAAATGTACCGGCGCCTGACCCTTTGAAGTGACATCAAATGAAGCGGCTCCTGACACCTTGAAGTGACATCGAGTAGCGCAAGTGAAACTCTGCATTGCCTTTGTATCACAAGGTGCAACTGAAAGGGTCCGTGAGTCGCACTTTGTGAGGCGCTCGTCAGTAAGTGAATGGATAATTCTGTTTGTGAGTAAATGAGATCATACCTATTTTTATTATTAATAATGTGAGGCACCCGTCAGTGAGTGGGTGGTTGGTTGGGTGAGTGAGTGAATGAGATAGCGAATGAATGACTAAATAAGTGAGTGAGTGAGTGAGTGAGACAGAGAGTGAATGACTACATAAGCAAGTGAGTGAGATAGCGAGTGAATGACCAAATAAGCAATTGAGTGAGTGAGTATGTGAGTGAGTGAGTGAATGGATGAGCGAGTGTGTGGGTAAGCGAGTGAATAACTAAATAAGCAAGTGAGTGAGTGAGCATGTGAGTGAGTGAGTGAGTGAGTGAGTGAATGAATGAATGGATTAGAGAGTGTGTGACCGTGGCATGCGACACTCTCCCCGTCCATTCTCCTTCCGAAGTGACACCGTGCCGCGCCACCGTGCCACCGCCAGCCCCAAGGCACTCCGCAGCGGCGAACCAATATATCGCAGTGTTTACATGATCAGATTAATCTCCGTGTCACACTCGACGACTTTCTCCTCCAAACGGCGAGTGTTGGCGGGCGGCTCGCCATCAATCAGGAGTGAGCTAGTGAGTGAGTGGGAGGAAGAGAGGGTAGGTGGGAGGAAGGAGGAGAGGAAGGAGGGGGGGAAGAAGCAGGGAAAGGAGGGAAGGAAGGAAAGGTTGGAGGTGAGGAAGGAGGGATGGAAGGAAGGAGGGAGGGGGGGGAGGAGAGAAGAAAAGAGGACGGGAGGGAGGGAGAAAAGGAAGGAGGGAAGGAAGGAGAGAGATAAAGAGGACCGGATGAAGGGAGAAAGGGAAGGAGGGAAGGAGAGAGGGAGTGAATGGGTTGATACACGGTGGGTAGAATTGAGGGAGGGAAAGAGAGAGGGAGGAGGGGCGAGAAGAAGGGAAGGAGGGAGATACGGAGAGACAGTAACTAATCCAGGAAGTGAGTGAATTAACTGAAATCCACAATCCTGTCAACGCACACAGAAAAAAACACCCAACAGAAACACCCCCTTTCCTAACGTATACCACGAGGTGAAACTCCCAGACACCGCGAGTATCCGAAGAGTCCGGCCGAAGATGGAACATAAAACAAAAAAAATCAGAAGTATCTCCCGCGCTTCGTGAGTGTACGAGCGTAGGAGTCCGCAGAGTTCGTGAGTGGGAGTGGGAGTGGGTGAGTGGGAGTAGGAGTGGGAGTGGGTGAGTGGGAGTGGGAATGGGTGAGTGGGAGTGGGAGTGGGTGAGTGGGAGTAGGAGTGGGAGTGGGTGAGTGGGAGTGGGAGTGGGAGTAGGAGTTGGAGTGGGAGTGGGAGTGGGAGTGGGTGAGTGAGAGTGGGAGGAGTAGGAGTGGGAGTGGGAGTGAGAGTGGGAGTGGATGAGTGGGAGTGGGAGTGGGAGTGGAGGCACTACAGCCCCTCTGTATTATGAGGTGGCGGTCTCACTGATCTGGAGGAGGGGCGGAGTCATACAGGGCGTGCCTTTGAACTTGTGAGGATGGTGCGGAGGAGGAGGATAATGGGGTGGCGGGGAGGGGGGAGGTGCATGGTGGGGAGGAGGGGAAGGTGGAGAAGAGCGGGGGGAGGTGGGGAGGAAGGGGAAAGAGGGGAGGAGTCAGGTGTTGGATGGTGGAGAGGCTGGGGAGGAGTGGGGAGCAGAGGATGATCGGGTTGCGGGGAGGGGGAAAATGGGGAGGAGTGGGGAAGGTGCATGATAGGGAGGAAGGAGAAAGTGGGGAGGATGTAGGAGGTGAGAAGGAGAGGAGAGGGGAGGAGTGGGGTAATGGAGAGGCTGGGGAGGATGGGGGAGTGGTGGAGAGGCTGAGGGGGGTGATAGGGAGGAAGGGAAAGTGGCGAAGTGTGAAGTGGAGGGGGAGGAAAGGAGAGGTGGGGAAGAGTTGGGGTGATGCGGAGGAGAGGAAAGGTGGGGAGCAAAGGAATAGGGAGGAGTGGGGTGGCTGGGAGGAGGGGGAAAGTGGGGAGGAGAAAAGAGGTGAGAAGGAGAGGAGAGTAGAGGTGGGCAGGATAGGGAGGAGAGGAGAGGTGAGTAGTGAAGGGAATGGGGAAGAAGAGCGGTTCGATGGGGAAGATTAAGATGGTGGGGAATAGCGTGGGGGAGGGGGGGGGAGGAGATGGGGAGCAGTTGGACCAGAGAAGAGCTCGTTCTTGCGCTAAATCAATGAACCCTTTGAGAATCGCTTAATTGCTAAACCGCTAAATCTCCCAAGTTACTTAGCGATTTTCTTCTCCTTCCTCTTTTCTGCTTCTTTTTATCCTTCTCCTCCTTCTTCTTCTCCTTCTCCTTCTCCTTCTCCTTCTCCTTCTCCTTCTCCTTCTTTCCTCCTCCTCCTCCTCCTCCTCCTCCTCCTCCTCCTCCTCCTCCTCCTCCTCCTCCTACTCCTCCTCCCCTCCTCCTCCTCCTCCTCCTCCTTCTTCTTCTCCTCCTCCTCTTCCTCCTCCTCTTCTTCCTCCTTATTATTAATATTCTCCTTCTCCTTCTCCTCCTCCACAGCCACCTTATCCTGTACGTGTCACTGACCTTAAACCAATGACGCATATACCATCATATGCATTAGTATTTGACGATATTCTTATATAATTTCATATGCAAACACTTTCTATAAACAAGTTATTAACATCACAAGGATTTTTTTGGTCTACAGCATGATATCATATTGTCAGACAAAAAAGGAATAAAAAAATAAATAAATACACAGCCAAAATGAATAAAAATAGGTATTTTAATTCCTTTGTCTACCACTCACAACAAATTAGATAAATACAGGCTTTCAAAATACTCTTATGAAAAATAAACATTATTCATATTTGCAGACACGCCAAAAATATCTATCCACTACTATTAAACATAATCGTAAAATAATATGAAATTTAGGTTTGATAACAAATATTTTTCCACTAATACATAAAAACATAATTACAAAATGCAAATTAACTATTCAAACAAAACTGTTATTACCAACTTTGTTTTTAATATCAACAGTTTACACTTTAGTCAGTTGACCTAAACAGAAATATATCAAAGAGAAATAGCAAAAATAATATGACTTTAATACAATTTTTTTTTAAGTAGGTCAATGACTTGATAAAGAAACATATGCATACACTAAGCAATCAATTAATAAACAAACCAATAAATCCAACGTGAGGACACAAATAAAAAAAGAAAATAAAAAAACTTTCTCTAACAAATTCACGACATGTACAAACAACACCAATGAAACCCGGACAAAAAAAAAAAAAAAAAAAAAAAAAAAAGTCTGCACCCTTTCATCTTCTTCCTACACCCCCACCCCCACCCCACCCAAGCTTTAAAGACCCCGTGACCCCCCGTGGAGCTAGTAAGTAAGCCTCTAATGAGGTTTAATAAAAAAATCTATTTTCGTCAAGGGTAAGATGTTCTCTCCATGATAATGTAGCAAGCAAAGTATTATAACATAAGTCTTCTCATCATGAATGTTATTAACGTTGAAACTATCGTAATTTTCCCCCTTAACATAATTAGCACTCTCATCATTATCTTTAATCACCATCATCAAAATATACGATATTTTCATCATTATCATCGTCATTACCAAAATTGTCATCATCACTATAATCGTCATTTTTAATATTCAACATTTTCGTCATCAATATTGTAGTCGCTATTACAACTTGATTATAGCGATACATCAGTTCTCAGTCTGAAAAATAAATTGGATTGAATTAAGAGAGAAAGAAAGGGAAGAGAAGACAGCAAGAGAGGAGAGAAGAGAAGATGAGAGAAAAAAGAGAAGAGAAGAAAAGAGAAAAGAAAAAAGAGGTGAAAAGAGAAGAAATAGAAACGAAAAAAGGAAAAGATAATAATATACAAGAAAATTTATAAAAGAAAAGGGAAGAGAGAAGAAAAAAAGCAAAAAAGAAGAGAAGAGAAAAAAACTAAAGAGAAAGAGAAAGACCAAAAAATCAAACACAAAAGAAAAGAGACAGAGAGGAGAAGAAAAGAAAAGAAAAGAAAAAAAAAAAGAGAAGAAAATAAAATAAGACAAAGAAAAAGACAACAAAAGGAAAAATACCAGAAAACAACAACAACAAAAAAGAGAAAAGAGAAGAGAAGAGGAAAGAGAGAAAGAGAAAGAGGGAACGTGCTAATCCCGTCATTAGTATGCCGGCGCCATGGCTCCCGGGGTACTAAGACTTGCCCTCGATAAATTAAGCCAAGAGGGAGGCCGACGGACGTTACACTCGACGGAGCTCCTTGAGAAGGCACTCGGGGAGGGGGTGGGTGGGGGGAAATGCGGAAAGAAGGGAAGAGGGGGGAGGAGGATGATGGGGGGGGAAGGGGGAAATGGGGATAGTAGGGGGGTAGGGGGAGAGAAGGCTATTGGGGGAAGGGGAAAGGGGAAAGAGGGGAAAGTAGGGGGAAGGGGGGAGAAGGGGGTAAGAGAGGAGGAGGGGAAGAGAGGGAAAGGGGGAAATGGGGGAGAGAGAGGAAGAGGGAAAGGGGGGAAAGAGAGGAAGAGGGAAAGAAGGGGAGAGGAGGATAAAGGGGCAGGGGGAAGAAGGAGAAAGAGGGGAAAGGGTGAAGGAGGGGATGGCACCTACTAGTTATCGCAGACACGGGGTCCTCCTTGTATACCCTGAATCCTCTCGTGGTGTTCTCTCGTGTCTTTTCGGGGACTCAATTACCCACAAGAAAAGTATCCGGGAAGGGTAACCCAAGGCTAATGGTTACCTTAACGCTTCGTGGTTCCTTTTAAGGTTCTTTTGGACGCCGAAATAAAAGGCATAATAGCCTAAACGCATATTTTTGTCTCCTTTTTTCTCTCTCTCTCTTTTAAGGTAAACCGTGAATTAAAGATTATAGGATTACGCGTATTGGTCCTATTTTAAGTTCCCTTAAATAGCGGAATAAAGGTTTTTGCAGTTACGCGCAGTGGTTCCCTTTTCTAGACTTTTTTTGAACGGAAGGAAGGACGTTTTTTTACGATGAAAGGAGAGGACATGCTATTTGTTTCCCTTTATTTTTTTTCTTCATCTCCTTCCTTTTTTCTCCTTCTCTTTTTCTTCTCCTTCTTCCTTTTCCTTTTTCTTCTTTTTCTTCTCCTTCTCTTTCATCTTCCTCTTCTTCTCCTTCTTCTCCTCCTCCTCCTCCTTCTTTCCTTTTCTTTTTTTCTGGGAGTTATCCCCAAAACGAAAGTCCTGCAGGACCTCGGCACGCGCAGCACCGTGACTTTACGAGCCTCGGCCGCCGTTGGTGATGCAGGCCAGCATCGCCTGACATCGGGGGAGGATGATGTATACCGGGAGGAGGGGGGGGGGCCATTACAGGTCCTCTGGGACACCTTCCCCTCCCCCTTCCCCCTCCCCCGTCTTTCTCGGCCTGCACCTGCCTACCTGCCTCCCCGCGACCATTATGCCGCAGCCACACACGTAAAAAAGAAGGTCGTTTCGTTGTACCTTTGTGGCGGGGGGAATCGGCCATTTCAACCTCATATTTGAAACAGCTGAGGTTCCCCTTTGGCCCCGGGGAGAGTCAGCTGATCTCGGAGCCAGGGCACGTGAGGCGCTACCCCCCCCCCTGCCCCCTGGACCCTGCGCCTCTCTCTCTCTGTTTCTGTCTCTTTCTCTCTCTCTGCGGTCCTCTCGACCTTCCTCTCTATCTACTTATCTTCGTCCTTTTCTCTCTTTCTCTCTGTCTGTCTCTTACCTTTTTGTCTCCCTTCTAAGCTACTTCTACTACTGCTACTACTAATCTCTCTCCCTCTTCCTCTTCTCCTCCATCTCCATCCCCCTCTCTTTCTCTTTCTATCTCCCTCTTTTTATACTCTCCCCATTTCCCTCTTTCCCTCCCTTCCTCCTCCAACCCATCCCACATTCCCTCCTCCCCTCCCCTCCAACCTATCCCCCCCTCCCCACCGACCCCCCCACCCCTCAACAGCTTTAAGAGAGCCTCGTGACCAGCGGCACTGACACTCCCACTCCACCCCCCCCCCCCCCCCGACCTTGCTGCCGGCTCGTCACACCAAGAGGAAAGGCTGCTACACTCCAACGCAGACAGGAAGAATGCTCTGGCGTTTTTCTTGTTGTTTTTGCTTTCTCTCCTCTTTCTTATTTTTTTCTCTCTTTTGTGTGTGTTTGTTTTGTGTGCTTTTTTAAAATTTTGGGTGTGTTTGGTTTTCTCTGTGTGTGTGTGTGTGTGTGTGTGTGTGTGTGTGTGTGTGTGTGTGTGTGTGTGTGTGTGTGTGTGTGTGTGTGTGTGTGTGTGTGTGTGTTTGTGTGTGTGTGCGCGCGTCTGCGTGTGTGTATGTGTGTGTGTGTGTGTGTGTGTGTGTGTGTGTGTGTGTGTGTGTGTGTGTGTGTGTGTGTGTGTGTGTGTGTGTGTGTGTGTGTGTGTGTGTGTGTGTGTTTGTGTTTGTGTTTGTGTTTGTGTTTGTGTGTATGTGTATGTGTATGTGTATGTGTGTGTGTATGTGTGTGTGTGTGTGTGAGGAGAGAGAGAGAGAGAGAGAGAGAGAGAGAGAGAGAGAGAGAGAGAGAGAGAGAGAGAGAGAGAGAGAGAGAGAGAGAGAGAGAGGGGGGGGGGGGGGGGCAGAGTGGAGACAGAAAGACAGATTCACATAAAGAGAGACACTTCCTAAGATAGAAAACTCATTCAAGCCCCCTCCCCCCCCCCCCCCCCAAAAAAAAAAAAAAAAAAAAACAAAAAAAAAAAACACGACAAATACAAGAATACACCTATCCGCCTACGCCCACACCCAACCATTACGGGCGTGTAGAGGGTGGACCAGCGGGCCTCAGCAGGGTGTAAGTAAGCCCTCACAACCACAGAGGAAACTACGATCACTACATTAATTGACTGAATTAGAAGGGGCGAGCTACAGTTACCAGCGACTCTATTTCTTTTCACTCGTATCGCTCAATAGGTCTGCTTAAGATGGAAGCAGGTTTGTACAAGGACCCAAAAAAGGGGGTTGTTTTCAATATCTGGTTAAGGAGTTTTATTTCTTTTTTCGCTTTTTTCTTTTCTTTTATATTCTTTTGCTTTTTCGTCGTCTTCGTCTTCGTCGTGTTTGTGTTCGTGTTCATGTTCGTGTTTGTCCTTGTGTTGTTGTTCTTCTTCGACTTCTTGTTCTTCGTCTTGTTCCTGTTCATCTTCGTCTTGTTGTTGATGTTGTTGTTGCTTTTTCTTCTTCTTCTTCTTCGTCCTTTTCATCTCTCCGTCGTGTTCGTGCTCGCATTCCATTATTTGGAGGGTTAAGCATAATATTTTTTGAAGTACTATTATTGACTTTTCTTCTTGTATGTGTGTGTGTGCAAATAAAATGTCACCAGCATTGGCAACAGAGATTCCAAACCAACTTTCTTCGCGTGCTAGAGTTGCCATTTTTTCTTATTTTCTTTTTTTCTTCTCCTTCTTTGTCGTCGTCGCCGTCTTCTTCTCTTCCTTTCTCTTTTTCTTCTCCTTCTCCTTCTTCTTCCCTACGGCAGTTGCATACGCTCCTCCCCAATTGCAAAGTGGGTTCGCATGTTACAATCCAAGGGCAACTAAGCCACAAATCTCGATCGTGGACTCGAAGAAAGGGAAAGAAGAATGAGGTGGAGGGGAAGGAGGAGGAGGAG
>NC_091590.1:10158488-10161976 GCF_042767895.1 Penaeus vannamei | reverse complement strand
AAGTGTAAAGGGGAATCAAAAAATAATAAAAAATAAAAATAAATGTTAGAATAACAATAATAATAATAATAACAACAACAACAACAATAACATAAACAAAGCCACAGGAAAATTACGCAGTTGTTCCTTCCTCGTACTGAAGGGCATTGCACTTGGTCCGGAGAAATAAATGAAAAATAAATATAGAGAATGAACAAATAAAAAGAATAAGAATAATAACAACATAAAAAAACGTAACTGTAGAAGTAACAGCAACAACAACAACAACAACAACAACAGCAACAACAATAATAATAATAGCAATAATAATGATAACAATAATAATAATAACAATAATAAAACAAATAACAATAATAAAATAATAATAATCACCATTACAATAACAATAACAACAGCAACAATTAAAAAAAGAATAACAATAACAACCTCGTCTTGCCTTCCCCAAACCACGCATTCGTCCCTTGCTTCCATTGCACGTCATTGCCCTCTCAATCATTAATCAACATGAGCACCAATGTCATTCTTCTTCCACGTGTGTTTTCTCCGTTTAGTGGAAAAAATAGTGAAGCCTTGGTGTTTGGAAGAAAAAAAAAATGAGCGAAATTGTGAGGGAGAAAATGAGACGGAGAGATAAAAATGGTAGAAAATGAGAGAAAGAAACTGTGAGGGAGAGAAAAAATGGTAGAACATGAGAGAAAGAAACTGTGAGGGAGAGAGAAAATGAGACGGAGAGAAAAAATGGTAGAAATGAGAGAAAGGAAAAGAGAAAGAAACTGTGAGGGAGAGAGAAAATGAGAGAAAAAAGAAAGAGGGAATGAGGACAGAGAGAAAAAAGAGAGAAAATGAGGGATAAAAAAGAAAAGATGAGAGATAAAAGAGAGAAAGAAAAAAATAAATAAATACAACGCGAGGAATAAAAACAAGAGAGAGGGAGAGAGGGAAAAATGGAAAAGAAAGAAGGGGAAATAATGGAATAAAAAAACTAAGGAAGCCAAAGGGGAAGAGAGAGAATGCATAAAAAAGAAATAGGAAAGAAAAAAGAAAAAGAAAGGAGGGGGAAATAGAGGAAGAAAAGAAAGCGATAAACGAGGAAGAAAGAGAAAGAAATTCACGATCAAAAAGAAAACAAAATAGAAGAGAAAGAAAAGCGAAAGACAACACAGAAAAGACTAAACCAAAGAAAACGAGAATGAAAACAAAAGCAAACAAGCAAAAGCGAAGAATGAAAACAAAACAAAACAATCAAACAAAACAAGAATAAAAGAAAAAAACAAAAATAAATAAAAAAACCCAAAACAAACCAAAACAAACCAGAACGAAGAATAAAAAACGAAATAAATCAAACATAGCAAAACAAACAGAAAAAACAAGGAACAGAAAACAAAACAAAAAAATAACCAAAAAACAATAAAAAAAGCAAAGAAAAAAAAGGCTATCCCACGCAAAATTGTTCCCTCACGGCTTCATCCATCTCGGGATAATCTGCATGAAGGATGGGAATACACAGCGAGGACGTGTACACTCAGGCCCTTTTATCTTTATTGGATAGTCTGGTATCTTCCTCACATCACTGACGCCGCCGCAGCCTCCGCCTCCTCCGCCTCTTCCTCCTCCTCCTCCTTCTTCTTCTTCCTCTTTTCTTTTTTTTTTCTTCTTCCTCTACTTTTCTTTTTCTTCTTTTTGTTTTCCTTTTCAATTCTTTTCTTTTTCTTCTTCCTCTTCTCCTTCTCCGTTTCCTTCTTAGGCCCCCTTTTCTTGGTCTTGGTGTTGTTTTTGTTCTTTCTTCTCTCTTGTTCTTGTTCCTTCCTCCCTCTCTACTTCCTCCTCCTCGTTCTTTTCATCTGTATCCTCCTCTTTCTACTCAACCTCCTCTTCCTCTCTTTCTCTTTCTTCTCCTTTCTCCCCTTCTTCCTCTCTTCCCCCTCCTCTTCTTTCCAGTGTTCATCCACCCCTTTCTACTCCACCTCCTCTACTCCTCCTACTGTATCCTCCATTCCTCCTCCTCCTTCTATCCCCTTCCTCCTCCTCCTCCTGCCCCCTCTTCCCATCCTCTCTTCCTCCTTCTACTGTTGCCTTGTCCCTCCTCCCTACCCCCCACACCTCCTTCTCCCTTCTTTCTCCTCTTCCTCCTTTCTTATTTCCCCTACTAACCCTCCCCCCCTCCTTTAATCTCCCCTGCTACCCCTCCTTCCTATCCTCCCCTTCCTCCTCCTCCTACCCCGCCCTTTCCTCCTCCTCCTCCTCCCTCCTTCCAGGGTGATATGTCGGAAAGATAATTTGTCACGGCTTTCCATTTCTTATCTATTTTCTCCTTTCAATGGCCATTCTATCCTCCTCTCTGCCTTTCTTCTTCCGCCTATTCAGCAATTCATTTTTTATTTTTATTTTTTTCTGTATTCTTTCTTTCATCCCTCTTTTTCTTGTCTCTCTATCCCTTCATTCCATTTTTCAGCTCTCACTTCCTCTCTTCTTCTTCCTCCTTCCCTTTTTTCTTCCTTCTCTAATTCTTTCCTTCCTCTCTCCTCTTCCCTCTTTCCCTTTCCCTCTTTTTCCAACACTCTTTTCTTTCTGTTCTTTCCCCTCTTCCTTCCGCCTTCCCTCCTCCCTCTGCCTCTCCTTCCCTCCCTTCCTTTCTTTTCCTCCTCCTTCCAGTCCCCTTTCCACCCTTCCTTTGTTCCATTCATTCACCTATAAACCCTCCCTCCTCTTTTCCTGATTTCCACTCGCCTCCCTCCTTTCTTCTCCCCCATTTCCCTCTCCCCATTATTCTCTTCCCCTCCCTCCCTCCCCATCATCTTCCAATTCCTCTCTCCTTCTCCTCCTCTCTCCTTCCATCCCTCTCCCCCTCCTCCTCTCTCCTCCCATCCCTCTCCCCCTCTTCCTCTCTCCTGCCATCCCTCTCCCCCTCCTCCCTCTCTCCTCCCATCCCTACCATCCCTACCCCCATTCCCATACCTCCCTATCTCTCTCTCTCTCTCTCTCCCTCCGTCCCTTTTTCTCCCTCCCTCCAAACCCCCCCTTTTCCTCCTGTCCTTCGTCCTCGCCCAGATAATCATTCAAAGGAGAGGATTTAACTTGTCCTGTTCCTCTTAAGTACAAAAGTGTCCCAGGATTATTTTGGATTCCATCGGCGATAATTAATTACGGCCGTCCATTACAATTGACTTCCCGGGGATCTGGAGTTTTGCATTATAATAACATCTTTAGGGTAAATAAAAGGGTCTGCGTATGCGCCGTGCGTGAAAGAGAGAGCTTAAGAGAAAAAGGAATGGGAGACAGATAGATAGATAGAGGGGGAGAAGGAAGGGAGAGAAGAGAAAGAAAAAAGAGATTAAATCATTTTAAAGAAAAGAAAGATCAAGATCAAGAGAAGAGATAAGGCAGTAAAGAGAGTAAAGAGAAAGAGAGTGAAAGAGAAAAAGAAAGAGAGAAAGCATAGGCCGAAAAGCGCTCAAAAAGCCTATACACGCGCGCTGTGTTCAAGAGAG
>NC_091590.1:10153488-10155988 GCF_042767895.1 Penaeus vannamei | reverse complement strand
GGGAGAGGGAGGGAAGGAAGGAAGGGAGGGAGACGGGGAGAGGGGAGAGGGAGGGAGGGACACGGGGAGAGGGAGCGAGGGAGGGAGGGAAAGGGGGAGGGAGAGGGAAAGAGAAAGAGAGAGAGAGAGATTCGGCCCATGAGCAGCATCCCTCGCGAGATAAAAGAGGACAGGAGGAGGAGGAGGAGGAGGAGACCGCATACAATACAGCCCTGGTTTAGAATAATCATAAATTCACAAGGTACGACTTTTGCCTGGTCTCCCTCCTCTCTCCCCCTCCCTCCCTTAAACCTTCCCCTTTCTCCATAGTCCCCCTCCCCCTCCTCCCCCCTCTTCTTCTTCTTCTTATACTCCTCCCTCACTTTTCCCCTCCCCCCCCTTGTTCTAATCCCTTCCTCTCCCTCTCACTCCCCAATCTTAACCCCCCCCCCCTGACTATCTACCTCAACCCCTTTCCCCTTACTCCCCAATCCCCCGTTTTTCCCCCCTTTCCCCCCCTTCCCTCAACCCCCTTCCCCTTTCCCCTTCCCCTTCCGACCCCCTTAACCCCCTTCCCCTTCCCCTTCCCCTTCCAACCCCTCCCCTTCCCCTTCCAACCCCACCCCCTTCCCCTTCCAACCCCACCCCCTTCCCCCCCTCCGCAAGACCGCTAGATAGTGTAGCCATTTCCGGGGAAAGTGACGCGGAGTTCAGGATGTTATGTCACAAACTGCAATATTTCACGCGGCGAGATTTACGGTGCTATTTCCAGCTCGCGAAAAAGTGGTCGTTGGAAAGGATGTCTCATAACGCCGTCCATGGTGGCTGCCTTGATAAATGACTTTCCATCTTCGAGTTGTTTTATTTAAAGGCTCTAATAGAAAGAGGTGGGTTTGTCGGAGTGTGTGCGTGCGCGTGCTTGTGTGTGTCTTGCGTGTGCTTGTGTGCGTCGTGTGTCGTGTGTCGTGTTTCGTGTGTGTGTCGTGTCATAGACATAAAAAAGTAAATGCTACTTAAACCGAAGTTACGGAAATTATCACGGAACTCCTACTCTAGAAAATTAGAAATGCAGAAATGTCTGACTAAAAACGAAGGCTACGTTGCCATCATATCGGCAATGGGCATTCAACGGACGGACACTCCCTCTCCCTCTGTCTCTCTCCCTCCATCCCTCCTCTCCCTCTGTCTCTCTCCCTCCATCCCTCCTCTCCCTTTGTCTCACTCCCTCCCTCCCTCCTCTCCCTCTGTCTCTCTCCCTCCATCCCTTCCTCACACACACTAACCCACCCAACCTCCCTTCTTACCTCCATCTCCATACCTGTCCCTCCCTCCACTCCCTAACACCCACCCTCCCTTCACTCTGTCCCCCTTCCCTCCTCCCTCCCTAACACCCACCCTACCTTCCCCTCTCCCTCCCTCCCTCACTTTGACATCCTGCATTCTCCCCTTGCACTGAAGAGCCTAATCTAATCTAAAGTACAGCGTTTGTTCCTGCTCTCTCTCTCTCTCTCTCTCTCTCTCTCTCTCTCTCTCTCTCTCTCTCTCTCTCTCTCTCTCTCTCTCTCTCTCTCTCTCTCTCTCTCTCTCTCTCTCTCGCACGCGATCACTCTCCTTTCTCCTCCCCGCCTCTTTCCTTTTCTCTCCTCTCCCTCCTTTCTCTCTTCTTCTTTCCTCTCCTCTCCTCTTCTCTCCTTTCCTCTCCCCTTCCATCTCCTCCCTCTGTCTCTCTCTCTCTCATTCCTCCCCCTCTCTCTCTGCCACATCCCCCCTTCTTTCTCTCTCTCCTCCCCATTCCCCCTTCTCTCTCTTTCCTTTTGTTCTCTCTCTCACCCTGTACAAAGATGTCAGGAGGGAAGCATTGGTATTCTGTCGGTACGATTCCGTATGACAGGGACACTTTCCCTGCTCCTCACTCCCCCAATCCCCTCCCCACTCCCCCACTCCTCCTCAGCACCCTTCTTCTCCTACCCATCCCCCTTCCCTTCTTCCTTTTACCCCCCTCCCTCAGGCTCTTCTCCCCTCCCCACCCCTTTCCTTACTCCCCTTACCCCACTTCCCTTCTCCCCTACCTCCCAGTCCCTTCTCCTCTTCCTCATCCCCCAGGCCCTTCTCCCCTTCCCCACCCCTCAGGACCTTGTGCCCTTACCCACCCCCTTCCCCTTCCTCTCTCCCTCTCACACACACTACCAGGCCCTCTTGTTTTTCCCCTACGTCTATCCCTCTCTACCCGCGGCCCTGACAACAACCACCGCCTTTCCTTAGAGACGATCTGTACCCCTTCGTCCTAGCCCTCGTCTAAGTCCCAGTCCTATTCTTTGTTCTAGCCCCAGCCCTAATCCTAATCCTAGTTCTAACCCTATCCCTCTCCCTATTCCTATCTTTACCTTCCCTATCCCTACCCTTATTCCTCCCAACTCTATTCTTACCTTTATCCCTTCCTATGCCTATCCTTATCCTTTCCAACCCTATCCTTACCCTTACCCCTCCATATCGGTACCCTTACCCCCATCCTTACTCTTAA
>NC_091590.1:10140988-10150988 GCF_042767895.1 Penaeus vannamei | reverse complement strand
ATTCTTGATCCGCGATAAAACACGCCCTAGAGTCGTCTCTTCTCCCTCTCCCCCTCCCCCCTCCCCCCTCTCACTTATCTTGAATACCCTATCCCCCCCCCCACCTCCTTACTCTCACATCCTTTCCCCTCATTCTGTCTCTGTTTCTGTCTGTCTGTCTCTCTTCCTTATTATCTGCGTAGCGCATTATCTGCTTATGACCGCATTTTCTCCCAATTCTCTTTCTTCATTCTCCCTTCCTTATTCCTTGTCCTCTCCTTTTCCCTCCCCTTCCCCTTTCACCCCTCAGCACTTTCCTCCTCTTCCTCTTCATTTCTTACATTCTTCTTCCTACGTCTTTACCCATGCCTTTATCCTCTCATTCCCTTCCTATCCCTTAACCCTTTTTTTTTTCCTAATCCCCTCCTCCCTTTGCCTGAGTCATTTCCTTCCCCTCTTACCCTTTCCTCCCTTTGCTTTCACCCACTTTCTCTCCCATCCCCTTGTCCCCTCCTCCTTTTTTTCTTATTCTTTTTTCCCTTCCCCTCTCCCATATAACATGTTAAGTCTTTCCCACTTTCTCCATTCCTCCCCCCTTTGTCCCCTCCTCCGTTTTCTTAATCTTTTCCTCCCCCTTTCCCATATCTCTTTTTCCTACCCCCTCCCCTTATCCATTAACCCCCTTTCCTTCTCCCTACCTTTACTTCTTTAACCCTTGTCTCCCTTTCCCTTTTCCTCCTCACTTCCCCCCCCCTTTGCGCCATAAGCGTATAAATGTTCGATCAACCTAATCATAATTCTTTTTTATCCTTTTATTTCCCTCGTCATTTATTTGTGTATTTACGCTCTGTTATCTGTTCGTTTCCGCGTCTCTTTTCCTTTGTTTGTTTACTCTTTTATCCTTCAAGGTGTGCCGCCGGGAAGGTATGTATTATAACCTCAACGAGACGCTCTTGGCCAACCCCTCCACCCCCTCCACTCCCCTCTCTCCCCCCTCCCTTATCCCCCACCCTACCCGAGCTTGACTTTAAGTAGTCTCAAGAGCTTTTTTTTCTTCTTTTTTATTAATTCTTTTTTTGTGCCGCGAATTAATTGGTCGGAAGGTAAGGACTCGCCACTCGACGCGAGATACCGACGTCGAGACTCGCGTTCGGACTCGACGCCACTTGGAATAAACGCCTGCCCCCCCCCCCCCACCTCCTCCTCCGAAAAAAAGAGAGAGAGAGGGGGTGGGAGGGTGGGAGGAAGGATGGGAGAAACGACCCCCCTCCCCACCCATAAAAAAAAGCTGAGGGGGGTGGGAGGAAGGGGAGTAAAAAGGGGAGGGGGGAGTAGGAGGAAAGGAGTGAATTCCGTCTCTCACTTCCATTTTCTTAGCTCTTTTACTGTCGCTCGCTTCCTTTCCTCTTCCTCTCGCCACTTCCTTCCTTCCTTTTTCTTCCTCTTCCTTCCCCTTCCCTCCCTCCACTTCCTTCCCTCATCCTCCCTCTTTATCGCCCATCTTCCTCCCTCCTCTTCCTTCTCCTATCTTTTCCATTATCCTAACCCTTCCGTTCCTACCCCGTTTTCCTTGTCCTCCCTCTCCTTCATCTCTCGATTCCTTTCCTCCTCTCCGGATTTTCCCCTCCCTCCTCCCTCCTCCCTTTGCCATTCCTTCCTCCTCCCATCTCCTTCCCCATCTCCTCTCTTTCTTATTTCCACCACCTTTACCTCTTTCTCCTTCCCCTTCGTCTCACATTTCCGTCCTTCCTCCCTTCCATCACGTTGACTATCCTCTTTTCCCCTCTTTCGCCTTCCCTCCTTCTCTCTCCCTTTCCTTTCCCTTTTATCTCTCCTCCACAACCCCTGCCCGCTTCTCTAATCCCTCCCTCTTCTAATTTCCCCATTCCTCTTCCATTCCCTCTCAAGCTATCCCCCATCTCCCATCCCCTCCTCCCCACTCCCCCCTTTCCCCTCCTCCTCCCCTCCCCTCTGCCCCTTTTCCCTCCCTCCTCCCCAACCTACTCTTATGCTCCTTCCCCCTCCCCATCCCTCCCTCTTTCCTTTCTCCCCTCCCCACGTCTCCCAATCCCTCCCTTCCCTCTTATTTTCTTCCATTCCCTCATACCCACACCGTCCTTCTCCCCACACCCCCATACCCTCCTCCTCCCCTTTCCTCCCAACATCCCCCACCCTCCTCCTCTCCTCCCTCTCCCTTTCCTCCATTCCTTCCCCCCTCTCCCCCCTCCCCTTCCCCTTCCCCCCACAACCACCCAACCCCTCCCCACACCTCCAAATGCCTCCTCCTCTTTCCTTCCCTCCCCCTTCCCCCTTCTCCCCCACATCCCCACCCTCCCCCTTCCCCTCCCCCCCCACAACCCCCTCCTCCCTCCCCTTCCCTCCCAACATCCCCCATACCCTCCTCACCACCTTCCCTCCCCACATCCCCGACACCCTCCTCCCCTTCCTTCCCTTTCCCAACATCCTTACACCCCTCCCCTTCCCCTTCCTCCCCTTCCCTACCCACATCCCCCGACACCCTCTTCCTCCTCTTCCCTCCCCCGCACCCTCCATATCCCCTTCCCTTCCCCCAACATCTCCCATACCCTCCTTCCTTCTCCCTTCCCTTCCCCCCCCCTTCCCTCCCCACATCCCCCACACCCTCCCCCTTCCTCCCTTCCCTTCCCTCCCCACCCCTCTTCCTCTTCCCCTTCCCTTCCCACACACCCAACCTCGCCACCCCTCCCCACAACCCCCTCTTCCTTCCCCTTCCCTCCCCCTCCCCCCACACCCTCTTCCTCTCTTCCCCTTCCCTCCCCCACACACCCAACCTCCCCCTTCCCCTTCCCCACAACCCCCTCCTCTCTCCCCCTTCCCTCCCCACAACCCCCACACCCTCCCCCTCCCCCTCCCCACACACCCCTCCTCCCCTTCCCCTCCCCACATCCCCCACACCCTTCCCCCTTCCCCTCCTCCCCTCCCCTTCCCCTCCCCCCCTCCCCCATCTCACTAGCATTCCAACACATCAAAGCGAGAAGGCATCAAGAGATTCAGCAGAAAACGTGATCGATCTCGGCCTGATGTGTTTCTCGATGTTCTATAACAGGGGAGCAAAGCGCAGAGACACAACCCTCTTATCTGCTCTTCTCTTCTCTTCTCTTCTTTTTTATTTCATCTTTTATTCTATTTCGTTATATTTTTTTTCTCTCTCTTCTCTTCGTTTCTTGTCTTTTCTCTTCTCATTTCTCTTTTTGTTTTGTTTTTTGCTTTTTCTATTCTCTTTTCTTTCCTTGTCTTCTCTCATTTCTTTTCTTTCTTTCTCTTCATTTCCCTTTTCTTTTCTTTATTCTCTCTACCCTTCTCCCCACTTCTTTCCTTTTCTTTCCTTTCCCTCTTTCTTCTGAGAAGCCTTCTTTGCTATTCGAATGAGTGATTCTTTTTTATCTATTTATATCTATTTTATCTTTTTTCTTCTTCTTTTTGGATGTCTCACATTGCTCACTCTCAATACGTCTTTCCCTTTAACTTAGCTGCACGATCTAGCAAAAATAATAAAATAAAATGAAGAGCGCACAGACGAAGAAAAAATATAAAAAGGGAATTAAAAAAGAAAGAAAGAGATGGGAGGAAAATAGAAGAGAGAGAGAGAGAGAGAGAAGCTTCCTTCTCTACTCCTTCTTCCTACCATCCTTCACTCTATTTCCCTTTCTCTTACCTCTATCTTCCTTCCCCTCTTCCTTTTTCATTCCCAATTCCTGCTTTCCTACCTCTTCCCCTTCTTCTTCTTCTTCACCCTCCCCCATTCCCCACTTTTCCTCACTTCTTCCCCACACTACTCTTCTTTTCCCGACACACACTCTCTACCCTTCTTCCTCTCTCTTCCACGTAACCTTCACCTTCCTATCTGTTATCCATCCTTCTCCTTCGCCTTTCTATGCCCCTGCCCTGTGCCTATCCCCGTCCTCTTCCCCTTCTCCTTTTCACCTGAAGCCTGAGGTTGCTAGCACTCTTCCCCTTCCCTATCCCTTCCTTTACCCATCTCTATCGCCATTCCTTCCTCTTCTCCTTCGATATCTCTTTACCCTCCCCCTTCCCTATCTCTGTCCCTATCCTCTTTCGCTTTCCCTCTCCCCTATCGCCATCTTCTTCCTCTTATCCTTCCCCATGCCTTTCCCCTCCTCCTTCCCGTCCCCCCCCCCTCTCCATCCCTTTCACCATCCTGTTTCGCTTTCCCCGTCTCCCTCCCCATCCTTATCCCGATCCTCTTCTCCTTCCCCACCCTTATCCCTATCCTCCTTCACCTTCCCTTTCCCCTTTTTCATTCCCCATTTCATTCCCCTCCCTCTTTCTACCGCGGTCACCAGCACACTCTGCTCCTTCAGGGCCATTTTAAAGATACAGTACTCAACCTCATATCCAATTTGAGGACTTTTGGTTTCCTCTGATTTTAAGGGAGGGGGAGAGGGGACTTCTTACCTCCTCCCCTACTTCCCCCCTCCCCCCTACAAAAAAAAAATGTTCAAGAGGAATTGGAAAATGTAATATCGGGACTCCATCAGAAAATATTTCTTCGAAGGATCTTTTACTTTCTTATTTTTTCTCTTTTTTTCATATAAAACTTTAGCTCCCCCCCCCCTCTCTCTCTCAAAATGAAAAAAGAAAAAAAAATGTTCCTCTCCCCCCCCCCTATTTCGACGAAGTACGTAAGTGCCATTTTCCGAACTGCATTTTTCTTTCTCCCTTTTTTAGAAGCAATAATGATTCTTTTAGTCGTTCCTTGTAAATGACATAATGGCTTTTCACTCAAGGAATCACAGTTCATTAATTTCCCATCGGGTAATAATCGATAGAGGAAGAAAAACGAAAGGAAGATGGAATTGAAGCTGACCAATAAGAAAGAGAGGAAGGGGGAGGAGAGAGAGGAGGAGGAGGAGAGAAGGAAAGAGGAAGGAAGAAGAAGGAAGGAGAAGGAGAAGGAAAGCAAGAGAGAGAGAGAGAGAGAGAGAGAGAGAGAGAGAGAGAGAGGAAGGAAGGAAAGGAAGAGGAAGAAGGAAGAAGAAGAAGAAGAAGAAGAAGAAGAAGAAGAAGAAGAAGAAAGAGAAGAGAAGGGAGAAGGAGAGAAGAAGGAAGGAAGAAGGGAGAGGAGAAGGGGAAGGAAAGGAGAGAAGGAGAGGAGGAGAGGAAGAGAGGGGGAGGGAGGAAGAGAGGAAGGAGAGAAGAAGAGGGAGAGAGAGAGAGAGAGAGAGAGGAGAGAGAGGGAGAGAGAGAGAGAGAGAGAGAGAGAGAGAGAGAGAGAGAGAGAGAGAGAGAGAGAGAGGGAGAGAGAGAGAGAGAGGGAGGGAGAGAGAGAGAGAGAGAGAGAGAGAGAGAGAGAGAGAGAGAGAGAGAGAGAGAGAGAGATAGAGATAGATACTTAGATATATAAATAGAGGAAGAGAGAGAGAGAGAGAGGGAGGGAGGGAGAGAGGGAAAAGGAGAAGAGAGAAGAGAGAGAGAGAGAGAGAGAGAGAGAAAGAGAGAGAGAGAGAGAGAGAGAGAGAGAGAGAGAGAGAGAAAGAGAGAGAGAGAGAGAGAGAGAGAGAGAGAGAGAAGAGAGAGAGAGAGAGAGAGAGAGAAAGAGAGGAGAAAAAGAGAAAGAAAGAGAAGGAGAGAGAAGAGAAAAGAAAAGAGAAGAGAAGGCAAGAGACACGAGAGAAAAAAAGAAAGAGAAGGTAAACAGAAAAAGAAAGAGAAAAAAGAGAGGGAGAGATATGCCAACCACAGCAACTCACGGCAAATAATCATATGTGGTAGGGGAGGGGGGGAGGGGGAGACACGGACTCGGAGAAGGTACCTGCACTTTTATTGCTTCTAATCTAAATTACTTTTTTCTGTAACAAGGGGGGAGGGGCCGAAAAAATATGTGAATCTCTGGACAAAAGAAAAAGAAAAAAAAAATGCTTTAAAATAATTTACTTACTATATTTCTATTATTTATTTTTTCTTTTTTTTTGTATTCATTTATTTACTTTTTTCAACGGTCGTTGTCTCGCATCACTATTCCATAGACAAAAAACACGCAAATAACCACGAAATTCCATAGTAAACAAACAAACAAACAAACAAAATCTCATCAAACACTGCGAAAAACACAAACAAAAAACAAACAAACAAACTCATTACCTACGAAATCTTATTCCTATGTGCACCTATATTTGCGCCATAAAAGATGAGTAAGTGAATAAAGAATAAAATGGATAAATGAAAAACTGAAAGAACTGAGGGGAGAGAGAGAGAGAGAGAGAGAGAGAGAGAGAGAGAGAGAGAGAGAGAGAGAGAGAGAGAACTGAAACAAAGAGATATAGAGAGAACAGAGAAGAAGGAAAGACGAACAGAGAAAATAAATGAATAAACATGAATAAATAATGAATAAATAAACAAATAAACAGAAACATCCATCACGAACACATCAACTCCTCGGAAGAAAACACACCCCTCCCCCCCCACCTCCAACCCCCGCACCCTTACCCCCCCACCTAAAAAAATGAAAAAAAAAATAAAAAATAAAACAAACGAAATTTCCCGCCGACGATACAATCTCCCCCCCACCCCGCCCCCCCCCCCCCCCCCTCGCCGCAAGCTCCTGCCGACGCCGACTGCCTCTTCCTTGCTCCGGCCGCGACACCTCCCGCTCGGCGCCTCTGATAAGACTTAAGGAAAAATAAACGAAAAAGAAAGAGATAAAGTGTCTTAAAAAGTATAAGATGGAGAAAAACGAAAAAATATGTAGGGCCGGTAGTAAAATATGAATAAAATAGAAGCGTAAAATATAAAGAAGGTTAGGAATGGAAAGAAAAAGAGAGTTTAAACAAAAAATAAGAAAAAAACGTTGTTTACAAGAATATTAAAGAAACAAGATACAAGAAAAGAAAAAAGAAAGCCAAACCAGTTGGCTAAGAAAAAAACGCTCAAAAATACCCACAAAAATGGAAAAGAATATTTATGGAACCACTAATTTTTTTTTTTTTTTAAATATGTATACATATACATACATACATACATACACACACACACACACACACACACACACACACACACACACACACACACACACACATATATATATATATATATATATATATATATATATATATATATATATATGAAAAAGAAGAAAAATATTTGCGGTGTTCACAGCTCATGGGGGAAAAGTAATGGGGGGAGGAGGGAGGAGGAGGGGGAGGGGCGTAAAGTGGCGGTTAAGCTTCGTAATTGAAGTGTAATATCACGCCCCCTTTCCCCTCCTCCCCCCGCCCCCTTTGACTTCCCACTTCCCTCCCCCCTCCCGGACCTTCCTACCCCCTCCCCCTCTCTCCCCCTAAAAGACACAAGCCTTGAATATCCCCATCCCCCCCCCCCAATTACCTGCCCTCCTCTTTCCCCTTATTTCACTCTCGAACCCTCTCACCCCCCCCCCCCCTCCCCGTGCACCCCGTATCGCCCACGTGCATAACCTGGACGGGATTGGGGATTGGGTCGAAAAGGGTCGTTGAGATTGGAACTGAAATCGAGGTTAGGGTCGGGATTAGGTTCGGATTGGGTTAAGGTCGGGATTAGGTTGGGATTAGGTCAGAAATGGATTAAAATCGAGACTGCCGATTGGGTCAGGAAGGGTTGTTGAGAGATTGGGTTGGAACTGAAATGGAGTTTAGGGTCGGGATTAGGTTAGGATTGGGTCAGAAACGGATTAAAGTGGGGGCCGTTTCGAGATTGGCCTGGGATTGGGCCAGGACTGAAATCGAGACCAGGGTTAGATTTAGAATTAGGTTGGGATTGGGCTATAATTAGGATTAGATTTTTGTTAGGATTAGGGTTAGGGTTGGTATTGGGATAGGATTAGAGTTAGGATACAGATCAGCTCGAAATTAGGATTAGGTTGACTATTGGATCAGGTAAGCCTTACTTTGCCACTGAACTATATTCAAACCCAAATTGGATAATGATTAGAATCAGGCCTGGATTGGATTGGAACTCAAGATCGATATCAAAGGCAAGGGATTGGAATCGGATTACCCCCCTACCCCCCCAAAAAAAAAAAAAACATCAAATCGCCATCCCAAACTGACAATTAGAAGCTAAAATTCACGGTTCAAGGTTCAGCTGATGAGAGAGAAAGGGGCAGCCAGGGAGGCCGCCAACATCAAAAGGGTTATTAAATTTTCCATATAGGAGGTGAGAGGGTGTGACAATTGTTAAAAAAAGGGGTGGGAGGGGGAAGGGAATGGGGAGAGGGGGGAGGGGGTAAGGAAGGAGGGGGGGAGGAATGAAGGAAATGCAAAGGGTGATAGAAGAGGGAGAGGGGGTAGGGCGGGAGATAAAACGAGGAGGAGGAGGAGGGAAAAGAGGAGAGAGAGAGAGAGAGAGAGAGAGAGAGAGAGAGAGAGAGAGAGAGAGAGAGAGAGAGAGAGAGAGAGAGAGGAAGAGAGAGAGAGAGAGAGAGAGAGAGAGAGAGAGAGAGAGAGAGAGAGAGAGAGAGAGAGAGAGAGAGAGCACCAGAGCCTCCGTAGAGATGGCCGTTATTACCAATTATATTAATGGGTGCAAAATGAAATTGGAATGTTTGATCTTCCTTTTTTTTCTTTCCTTCCCTCTCCCTCTTCCACTTTTTTCCGGGGGGTCGAGAGTGGTTGAAGGGGAGGGAGGGAAAGAGGGAGGGAAGAGGGGGAGGGAAAAGGGCTAGTTTCCTGGTTGCAACAACGTCGGCAATTGGAATTTGCAAGCTGGATGCATTGTGCTGATATTAATATTTCGCGTTGGTACCAGGGTAATAATCGGGTTTTCAGAGGACGCCTCATATATATATACATATATATTATTTTCTCCTGCTGCGTCTGCGTGGGGAGATTCAGAGCAATGTAATATGTCAAATTGTAATACAACGCTTAGACCACGGCCTCACTTCCCGTGCCAGGCTAGCAGTGTAATCTAATGTTTGTTGAGGTGTTGGTTGGGGGACGAAAAGTGCTATTAATGTTTATTGTGATTTATGCCTTTTCCTGCATGCATGCGAGAGGAGACGTGGTGAGATATCGCCTTTGGTCACAACAGGACACGCATGTCGAAACAATGATGATGGAGGAGAGGGAGAAGGAGGGAGAGAGGCAAAGAGAGAGGGAGGGAAGGAGGTGGGAAGGAAAGGGAAGATTGGGAGAATTGGGAGGGAAAGGGAGGAGAATAAGGAGGAGACAGAGGGAGCGAGATAGAGAAAGAAGAGAAAGAGAGAAAAGAGAAAGAGAGAGAGAGAGAGAGAGAGAGAGAGAGAGAGAGAGAGAGAGAGAGAAGAAGAGAGAGGAAGAGAGAAGAGAATAATATATATTCAATTCAGTTGTATAACATGTTGCTGTGCAGGTACTATGAGTGCGCGTGTATGTGTTTGTGTTTGTGTGGGCGTGTTAGAGCTGTGTGTGTGTGTGTGTGTGTGTGTGTGTGTGTGTGTGTGTGTGTGTGTGTGTGTGTGTGTACGTGTGTGTGTGTGTGTGTGTGTGTGTGTGAGAGAGAGAGAGAGAGAGAGAGAGAGTGAGAGAGAGAGAGAGAGAGAGAGAGAGAGAGAGAGCGTGTGTGCGCGCGCTGTGCGTGTGCGTACAACCGTCTATATGGATGCCATCATAACAGGTTCATCCATGTACAACATAATCAAAAGAAAAAAGTACAATGACTTCCCTTAACATTCATCCATCCATCCGCCAGCATCGTGACCAAACGTAAACAAAAACAAAATATGAATGGACAAGGACCGGACCTCCACAAGATTATGACGCAATCTAACATTCCCATGATAAGATCTCGCAGCACTTGAATGCCCGGTTCATAAAACAAGACCAATGCCAACGTCGAGCATAATCAACCGTGCGCAAAAACGGCATAAAAAAGAGGTGAAAATAAGGGCATTGTTTTGCTCCAAATTGTGCCGTATTGAGTTACACTTTTTTTTAAAGAAGAGTTGGTAAGCACACACGTCTGGTCCAACTGCAATAACGGACAAGCAAAATTTTATGAACGATTC
>NC_091590.1:10138934-10140488 GCF_042767895.1 Penaeus vannamei | reverse complement strand
TGTAATTTATGGTGTGTGTGTGTGTGTGTGTGTGTGTGTGTGTGTGTGTGTGTGTGTGTGTGTGTGTGTGTGTGTGTGTGTGAGAGAGAGAGAGAGAGAGAGTATGTGTGTGTGAGTATGTGAGTGTAAGTGAGTGAGTGTGTGTGTGTGTGTGTGTGTGTGTGTGTGTGTGTGTGTGTGTGTGTGTGTGTGTGTGTGTGTGTGTGTGTGTGTGTGTGTGTGAGAGAGAGAGAGAGAGTATGTGTGTGTGAGTATGTGAGTGTAAGTGTGAGTGTGTGTGTGTGTGTGTGTGTGTGTGTGTGTGTGTGTGTGTGTGTGTGTGTGTGTGTGTGTGTGTGTGTGTGTGTGTGTGTGTGTGTGTGTGTGAGAGAGAGAGAGAGTATGTGTGTGTGAAGGTACGTATGTGAGTGTAAGTGTGTGTGTGTGTGTGTGTGTGTGTGTGTGTGTGTGTGTGTGTGTGTGTACAGGCAAGGTGTGTGTGTGTGTGAAAGGTGTGTGTGTGTGTGTGTGTGTGTGAGAGAGAGAGAACAGAGAGAGAGAGAGAGAGAGAGAGAGAGAGAGAGAGAGAGAGAGAGAGCGTGCGCGTGCGTACAACCGTCTATATGGATGTCATCATAACAGGCTCATCCATGTACAACATAATCAAAAGAAAAGAAGTACAGTGACTTCCCTTAACATTCATCCATCCATCCGCCAGCATCGTGACCAAACGTAAGCAAAAACAAAATATGAATGGACAAGGACCGGACCTCCACAAGATTATGACGCAATCTAACATTCCCATGATAAGATCTCAGGTAAGATAATGGAATGCCCGGTTCATAAAACAAGACCAATGCCAACGTCGAGCATAATCAACCGTGCGCAAAAAACGGCATAAAAAAAAGAGGTGAAAATAAGGGCATTGTTTTGCTCCAAATTGTGCCGTATTGAGTTACACTTTTTTTAAAGAAGAGTTGGTAAGCACACACGTCTGGTCCAACTGCAATAACGGACAAGCAAAATTTTATGAACGATTCTTTTGTATTCATAGACATTTCCAATTTTGAAAAAGGGGTATATTTGGTGTTTTTTTTCTGTAATTAATTTTTGCAGTTTAATCTCAAAAAAAAAAAAAAAATAAAAATAATAATAATAATAATAATAAAAGCTAAAGTCGACGGTAAGGAGGTTGTCACTTTAACACTAAAGTAAGAACCTACTTCAAGAGGTCGTTAATCTGACTTAAAATGGCAGATGAGACAAACAAGCAAACAGGCAGGCAAGCAGTCTCCACTTTCTATCCTTCCCCTTTTTCTCTTTCTCCTCATTCCTTTTTTTTTCTCTTTCTACGTGTCTCTACTTTTTATTTCCGTCCTCCAACAACCCCCTCTTTTCTTCCTCAGCTTAAATAGCATGTATATTCTACCGTTTCTTCCTTCTACCTCCCTTTTTCTCTTCTTAATGGTCATTTTTCTGTCTTTCCTATTCCCTCTTTTCTTCGGAATACGTGTTCTTCTCACTCTTTTCTACCAACACACGTCATGTATCTCCTTTTCTTCCTTGAACATCTCT
>NC_091590.1:10121434-10128934 GCF_042767895.1 Penaeus vannamei | reverse complement strand
CGGAAGGGGGATGGGAGGAAAGAGAGGAGGGGAGGGGCGGAGGGAGGATGGGAGGGAAAGAGAGAGGAGGGGGAGGGAGGGGCGGAGGGAGGGATGGAGGGAAAGAGAGGAGGGAGGGGCGGAGGGAGGATGGGAGGGAAAAGAGTGGAGGAGGGGCAGGAAAGGGAGGGATGGGAGGAAAGAGAAGGAGGGGAGGGGCGGGAGGGAGGGATGGGAGGGAAAGAAGAGGGAGGGAGGGGCGGAGAGAGGATGGGAGGGAAAGAGAGGAAAGGAGGGGGGAGGGAGGGATGGAGGGAAAGAAGAGAGGAAAGGGGAATTTTGGAAAAGGGAGGGAGGGAAGGGAAAGAGAGAGGGAGGAGGGAGCAGGGAGGGGAAAGGAAAGGCAAGAGGGAAAAGGGGCGGAGGGAGGGAGGGGAGAGAAAGAGAGAGAGGGAGAGCGGAGGGAGGAGGGAGAGGGAAAGAGAGAGAGGAAGGGGGGGGGGCGGAGGGAGGGAGGGGAGGGAAAGAGAGGGAGGGGAGGAAGGGAGGGAGGGAGGGAGGGAAAAAAAGAGAGGAGGGGAGGGGCGGAGGGAAGGGAGGGAGGAAGGGAAAGGAGGAGGGGAGGGGCGGAGGGAGGGATGGGAGAGAAAGAGAGGAGGGGAGGGGCGGAGGGAGGGAGGGAGGAAAGAAGAGAGGAGGGGAGGGGCGGAGGGGAGGGATGGAGAGAAAAGAGGAGGGAGGCGGAGGGATGGATGGAGGGAAAGAGAGGGAGAGGACGGAAGGAAGGGAGGGAAAGAGAGGACGGGAGGAGGGGAGGAGGGAGGAAAGGAAAAGTGGGAAGGGAGGAGGGAAAGAAGGGGAGGACGGTAATAGGGAAGGAGGCGTGAGGGGGGAAAGGAGGGGAAGGATGGGAGTAAGGAGGAGGGGAGGGAGGGGAGGGGACGAAAGGACGGGAATAGGGAAAGCGGGAAGGAGGTGTGGGGAGGGAGGGGCAGAGGACGGGAGAACGGAGGGAAGTGACGAAAAATTGGGAAAGACGGAAGGGAGGGGAAGGGGGAAGAAAGAGGAGTAGAGGGGGCGAAGGGAAGGAAAGGGAGCAAGGGGTGGAGGAGAAAGGAAAAGACGGGAGCAAAAATAATAAAGGACAGATCTAGGGAGATTGAAGAGGAAAATGAGGGAAGGACGAGAACAGGAAAGTACGAGGCAGAGAGGAAAGGGTTGAGAAAAGAAGACTAAAGGGGAAAAGTGGGGAGAAAGAATAGGGAAAGTAAGAGAAAAAGGGTGAGGAAGGGAGGAAAGGAAGGGGAGGCGGGGAAGGGAGGAAAAAGAAAGGACAGAAAGGAAAAGGGAAGTTGGGGAGAGGCCCAGGACGGTAAGGGAAATGGGAGGAAGGAGATAAGCGAGAAGAATGAAGGACAGGAAAGGAAATCTACAAAATCAGTCGGTCAAGCGAATTTGGAGATAAGAATGGAGAAGAAAAAAAATTAAACAACATAACCCAGACTTACGTAAACTTACAACTTAATCGTAAGCTATATTTCAGATGATCTAAACCCATTTTACCACAACGTATATACTATTTTGACAAGAAAAAGAAAAGAAAGGAAAAAAAAAAACAAAGAAATAGAAGAAAAAAAAACAAAAAAAAGGAAAAAAAAGAAAAAAAAAACAAAGAAAAAAGAAAAAAAAAAAAGAAAAAAAAGAAGAAAAATAAACAAAAAAATAAAAAAAAAGAAAACAAAAAAAAGGAAAAAAAAGAAAAATAAGAAAAAAAGAAGAAAAACAAAGAAAAAAAAGAAGGAAAAAAAAGAAGAAAAAAAAAAACAGGCTCCGTGTGTGCCGTTGCAAAAAGTGCGTGCATGAGCGGCCCCCGTGGCGTGCGTGCTCCTTCTAAATCGTACCAGCTTTATTTCGCGAACTAAATCAAGATAGAAGATTTAGATTAGTTTCTGCGATATATCATGAACATTTCATGACCTCTCATGCCGGGAAAAAAAAAGTTGAAAACAAACGTGGCACTCCATTTAGAGGATTGTTTTCATATTTGTACAGAGAATATGAATGGTCTTGTATCTTTATGGATCTCGTACATGTTTCTTATAGATCAGAAGCGCTATTGTTTCGTATGCGGATTTCATCCATGTTATCTTAGCAACTCTTGACTTCAGCATTGATCATGATAAAGTGCGCGCGCGTGTGCACATTTATATGTATCTATATAAATACATACATACGTACATCACACACACACACATACATATATATATGTATATATATACATATACATGTATGTGTGTGTGTGTGTAATAAATAAATAAATAAATAAATATAAATATAAATATAAATATAAATATATATATATATATATATATATATATATATATATATATATATATATATATATATATATACATATATGCACGAAATTATACACTTAATCTAATCAATCAAAAGAGCGCAGAAATACCAGGCACTGAAACAACCCGAGAATATCGACACTCAGAGAGTACTCATTATCGCGGGAAAGTCTAAGGACAAAAAACCCAGCTTTCAAAACTGTCTTCATTAGCGCCGGTCCCTTCAGCTCATTCCATTATCCACCCTCTCCTCGCCTCTCCTATCATTCGTCGTATCAACGTTTCCCTCCCTCCCTGGTTTCTTAACGCCGTCGCCGTCGCCTCTTTTTCACTTAATACCTCTTCTTATCTTCTAATCATGTCTCTTTAATTCGTCTTATCTCCCCTCTCCGTCTCCTTCGCCGCCTCTTTTGCACATTTTCCCCTTTCGTCGTCACCGATCTGCAGTGACGGCCGGACTTTCAGAAGGACAGGGGCCCAGGAAAAAAAAGAGAAAAAAAAGGAAAAAAAGTGGGACGGCAGTTCTCTGACTTTCTCTGAAATGGTACCTTTTCTTCCCTCGATTCTGACGAGAATGGGGCTTCCTTCTCCCCCCCCCCCCCGATTATGTCTAAAACGGTACTTTTCTTACCTGGTTTTGACTAATGTGGTACTTTTCTTTCCCTGATTTTGTTGAAAATGATACTTTTTCTTCCTTGATTTCCATTGAAATGGTACTTTTCTTTCCGTTTCTCTAAATCTGACTAAATGGTGCTATTCTTTTACTGATTTTATCTGAAATGGTACGATTCTGTCTCTAATTTTACCAAATATGGCCCTTTTCTTTCCCTGATGTTGACTTTTATCAGCTGAGAGAGAGAGAGAGAGAGAGAGAGAGAGAGAGAGAGAGAGAGAGAGAGAGAGAGAGAGAGAGAGAGAGAGAGAGAGAGAGAGAGAGAGATCAACAAGAATAAATAAATCTGAGTAAGAGGGGGTTGGAAGATCCTCCATTGATATACCTCTAAAACACACCTGATATCTTCCTGTAGACGATGGAAGCCGTAAATTAATGGCGCGGACAGAAGCTATTTTTTAAATTCAAAACAGCTTTAATAAATATAATAAATATAAAATAAAATAAACAAGACAAAGCGAAGCGATACAAGGGGAATTTTGCGTTGTATGATCTATCTCCATAGCCTCAAAACCTCCCCCCATCCCCCCATCCCCAACCCCCTTGCTCCTCCCCTACCATCTTCCCCTTCCCTTCCCGCCACCACCCCCCTTCCCCCTTATCCCCCCTCCCGACATATGATCACTCCCAATCAATTGGAGAAGGAAAAAAGACAGGTTTTAAATCCTTTTATTTTTCTTTTCTTTTTTTTTCCTCTTCAATTTCCTCTCGGATCAAACCGTGTCATGAACTCCCCCAGGCGCCCGTCCTTCATCAATCCGGGGGGGTGGGGGTGGGGGGAGGGGGGAGGGGGGTTATGGGTTCCTTCGTCGCTTTGTCTTCGCCTTGATATTCATCTTTCGTGGGACTTTATCATGTCTTGAGACGAAGGAGGAGGTGGAAGAGGAGGAGAAGGAGGTGGAGGAGGAGGAGGAGGAGGAGGAGGAGGAAAAGGAGGAGGTGGAGAAGAAGGAGATAGTGGTAGTGGTGAAGACAGAGGAAGGGGTGGGGGAAAAAGAGGAGGAAGAGAAAGAGGAGAGGCAAAGAAAAAAAAAGAAAATAATAATAATAATAATAATGAGGAAAAAACAAAAAGCAAAGACATGAACAAGAAAAAAACAAGTAAATTAATCTGTCTGTCTGCTTGCGTCCCACTCGCTTGTTTTCTAGTTCAACCGGTTTCTTTTCCCTACAAATCACGCTGTCTTCGGAGCTGCCTAATGGACTGGAAAGACCTATACGTTAGTGTAACGTGAGCTGTCTATAGAGCAAGTACCCAGAAGGGGGGGCGGGGGGAGGAGGGGGGAGGATCCCATACACTATAGCTTAGTCTCTGAGTGCATAACGTGACTCTGAATGTATAGAGGGAATGAATAAATAAGCGAAAGAAAAATCCGAGAAAGAAATCAGACTTTATTTATTTAGTATAAGAAGTATGCGGCTTGCATCAGAAGGATAGAGAGAGAGAGAGAGGGAGGGGGGAGGGGGGGAGGGGGGGGAGTGAGAGCGAGAGAGAGCGAAATACCACTTACTGTGAAATGCAAATGAAACTTTTACTAGACACACAGATTTCAATTTGCTCTTTTAGCTGACGGTTTTGTGATAAATAAAACGACAACACGAGACTGCCACTTCAGTTATTCTTCACATTATATGCAAATGCAATAATGACAACACCGCAACAGCTTCCTCTGGTAACAATTTTTGAAACCGGACTGGGATTTCGGACTGGGCATTACATGACTGCACCTAAAAAAAATTCACGCAAAATTTCATTTGCATCACTTTACATCTACGATGGATACTGCGCCTCCCATGCATACACAATCCGACATTCAGTCACGTTATGTGTGCACATACATACGCACACACAAGAAATACATCCACACCTATATATAAACATATGCTTATTTGTAAATAGACAAACAAATAGATATATGTATCCACATACATAAATAGTCTACCATCATACATATAGATAGACAGATGCATAGATAGACAGACAGATAAATAGAAAGGTAGACAGATACGGATAAAGATAACTCTCTATATATACTTTCAAACACGGTGTAAAATATGAAACAAAGGCTCATTGCATGCAATTTGTGCAACAGCTAATCAATTACGAAATTAGGCAAAAGTTACGACGTGTCCTTTTTGCAAGAGCGCTGCGCAGGAGAGTCTGAACGCCTTTGTTCCTCAGTCTCCATAAATTCAAGCAAAAATTTATGATAACACAACGCTAACACTTATTTGATGTATTGGAAGGTTTCCTTGATGGGGCTCGTGTAAATGTGAGTGTAGTGAGTGAGAAAGTGAATGAGTGAGAGAGTGTGAGTTGTGAGTGTGTGTGAATGTATGTGTGTGTGTGTGTGTGTGTGTGTGTGTGTGTGTGTGTGTGTGTGTGTGTGTGTGTGTGTGTGTGTGTGTGTGTGTGTGTGTGTGTGAGTGATTGAGTGAGTGAGAGAGTGTGAGTTATGAGTGTATGTGGGTGTGAGTGTGAGTGTGAGTGTGAGTGTGAGTGTGTGTGTGTGTGTGTGTGTGTGTGTGTGCGTGTGTGTGCGTGTGCGTGTGCGTGTGCGTGTGTGTGAGTGAATGAATGAGAGAGTGAGTGTGTGAGTATGAAAGTGTGTACGTGTACATGTACGTATGTGCATGTGCGGATGCGTGTTTATGTAAACCGATCGAACTGCATTACCCATTCTATATAATTTGAAGCCATCTCACTTTGCTTCCTCGGTTGCAGAGCGCGATATAAATATGCTTCTCCGTCCTGATTAACAAATTAGCTTCGTTATCCTACCGTCATATCACGCAATACATTAATTCCAATACCCCCCCCCCTTTTTTATCTTCCTTACTCCTTCCACATTCGTTAAAAAATGAAAAAAATGAAGCAAATCGATAGAGAAAAAAAAAATGGATAAACAAGCAAGGATTCTCTTTTTTCTTTTTTTTTTCCTCTCGCTTCAAACCACGCTCCCTCCGCCGAGACAGAACGAAGAGAAGAGAAACACGAAAGGAAAAGACACAAATACCCCCCAAAAATAGAAAAGAAAAATAATATGATGATGAATGATTCTTCTGGTAACTGAATTAATCTCTCCGCAAACTCGACTCATCGTTTGAAAAATGATCTCGACCATCTCATGAATTAAAGAAACTTCCGTGTTTCTCTCTCTCTCTCTTTCTTTTCCTTTCCTCTCCCTCCCTCTATTTCTCTCTCTCCTTTCTTCTCTATCTCTCTCCTTACCTTTCCTCTCTATCTCTCTCCTTACTTTTCCTCTCTCTCTCTCTCTCCTTTCCTTTCGTCTCTCTCTCTTTTCCTTCCATTTCTATCTCCTTTCCTTTCCTTTCTCTCTCTCCCTCTCCTTTCCTTTCCTCTCTCTCTCTCCTTTCCTTTCCTCTCCTTTCTCTCTCTTTCTTTCTTCTTCTGAATGTCTAAACAAGCAATGGGGTTAGGGTCAACATCTTTATGCTCTTTTTCGTATATTTTCTTAATTTTCATCTATTCTTTATATCTATTCATCCATTTCTAATTACTCTTTTTAATTTCACTTTGCAAGTCTATCCAAATAATGGCGTCTTGGAAACCACGACAAAAGGCAGCAGCTATGGATTCGCGCCGTTTCTCTGTAATTCATCTTCTAAGTCTTCCTTTGTGTGTATCGGAAGCAATAAACTTGTAATTAATGCAGTTTTTATTCTCTAGACTATCTATTTATCATTCGAACGTCTTTTCGGTCTACATCTCTACATCTATGGTTCCCCCCCTTTACTACTTCCGTTTCATGATCTAACGATTACTCTCACCATCATAAAATTCCAACACGACAATAAAATAAAGTAAAATAAATATATATAACAATATCCACACGCATTTGGCTGGGACAGAAAATTTGCATCGTCTGAATACCCACTTTGGACATCCCGCAGACCAATCAAACCTGAAGGCACAGAGCTGCTATTTCGCTGTTTTTCTTTAATAAAGATGTACTTGCAACCATCTCCACCTGTGCATAGGGTGAACCATCTTGACTCGTTTCATAGTGTAGACTCTAGAATATTTACCAGTACACGCTGAAGACTACCTGGTATAAGCTTATACCAGAAGCCTATACAGCGTAGATTACATATTGTGTATCAATGCCCGCTCTAGGGTAAATAATATATACCAGTACACAGTGAAGACAATGGATTATATACCAGTATTCTATATGTTACATGCTACACAATATATATCGATTCACTATATAGACTACAGATCATATACCAGTATAGACTATAGAATACATAGAATACATATACCAAAACACAGTATAGACTACAGCTTATATACCAATACAGTCTAAAGACTACAAATTATATACAGGTATGGGCTACCGACCACATAGTACGTAGAGTACACAGTTTACGCTACCAAGTACAATTTCCCGAGATCCCCATTTCATTAAAATTCCTTCCCGAGCAAAAATTCCTCCCTCTAAATCTTTAACGCCTCCAAGGGACTCG
>NC_091590.1:10111434-10116434 GCF_042767895.1 Penaeus vannamei | reverse complement strand
CCTTCTTCTCTCTCTCTCTCTCACTCTAAATACATATATATTTTTTTCTCTCTCATTCATTTATTCACTCACACTAACTCTCCCTCTCTCTATCCGCTATCTACCTATCTATATTCTTGCAATTTGATGTAACGCGTGCACTAAATTATCTATACTACATGCATGCATACGTATATCGTCTATTCTTGTGTATGTTTTTATTTTATATCTCTAATTCGATCCCTCTCGTTCTCGACACAATTAGGTTAGAAAAATATATATACCTGCGCGTTCCACTCCATCTGTGTATCAGCGTATCGTGAGGTATACCTGTTTTACAACGTTAATAAGCTCAGAGAAGAGTTCAAATCATTAAACTCATTTCAAATTACAGAGTCCAAGATTAGAAATATTTCAGAATCATCAGTAATGCTGCTTATTTCCTGATTAAATGAACCGGAAACAGCGCGGTCCACGTCAATCCAACACAAACTCAACGGTTTTTATAATTTTGATTATTTTTTTTCGCTGTCTATATTATACTGATGATTTATAAAAATAATACAAGCAGAATATCGAAGGACATTAACGTAGAAATCTTCCTTTTCATGTGTCGTCCCTCCCACCCTAGGAAAAAAACGTTAGTCGAAATTCGAAAAAAACGATTATATTTTTTCTGGCTCTGGATGTTTGTTATCTCTTCCTATCAGTGCCGATAGCCGTCAATACTCAACTACTTTTTTTCGGTCTTACCTTGTACAGAGAAATTATTTAAATTCCGACTGCTCTTGAAGTGGGGTTTATTATAAAAGCCCGAGTGACTCCGCTTCGCAAATCCAACTACTATCATATATTTTCTACCGTCCTCATACTGGGACGAAACGAAAAAAAAACACTTGAAATCCGACTCTTGGTTAATGTTTGGCAATGTCGAACACTTATTAAAAGTCTTATACGGAACCACACAGTGTACGACCAGGAGTGAGAGAGCGCGCGTCCACCCTCTAGCACCAGCGAGAAGACACTAGTGATAAATCTACGGCTGTAGCCGCTGCACGGCATCACCGATAGCCACTCGCGGAGGTTGCCAGAGGTCGCCACGCGCCCAAATGTTGCACATTATCGACGTTTTTCGCGGGACGTGTTCACAGAGCGCGCTCTTTTTTCAATTATTATCTATTGTTTATCCGTTCTGTTGGACTCTTTCATTATTAATATCTATTGTTTATTCGCTTTATATGACTGTTTTCTTTCATTACCATCTATTGTTCCATATACATATATATACATATATACATATATATATATATATATATATATATATATATATATATATATATACATACATATATATGATATATATATACATACATACATATATATATAAATATATATATACATACATATATATATATGTATATATATATATATATATATATATATATATATATATATATATATATATATATATATATATATATTATTGATTACCGGTTTATAACTCCGTTTGAATATTTTATCAGTTATTATTATTACTATTATTATTATTTTTATTATTATTATTATTATTATTATTATTGTTGTTGTGGTTGTTATTATCATTATCATCATCACCCTTCGTTTATACGGTATGCACGAGTCCAATGATATATGATAAGTTGACATTATAAAGATTATGAACACTACCGTCAAACCTGCCCTAACGACCACTTGCATCGGACGACCTACCTGTCCATAACGACCAGCTAAAATTCACCCGCAGGTACATCACGTTGCAAACTTGCATATAACGACACCCCACCCCGTCTAACACGACCAACGACCTCCGTTTTTGCTTTCGAATGGTCGTAGAACTCTGTACATTGCGACCATTTAACCATCGCTCCACCGGTTAACGACCATGTACAAGTCTTTGTATTGCTATTTCGCTTCTATAATGGTAGTTGTATGAATTACTTATGATGGCTGCATGTTGTAATGGTCGCCATAGCAGGTTCAGTTACAAGGAAAGATTGGGTTTCTTTTCAGTTTGTCTGTTATTACTATGATTGTTATCTTTATCATTAATATAACCATTGGTAGTAGCAGTGATATCGGAACAGAATATTCTTTGCCGTTATCATCATTTTGACCAACATCATCATCATCATCTGTCACCATCATCATCATCATCACCGTCAACATCACCATCATACATTGTTTTGATCATATATTTTCCATCCTTTTAGTACCAATTTGAGTAATAGTTTCATTAGAATCATAAGGGCGTGTCGGTGTGATTTCCATAAACATCCCCATCATATTGAGTATATCTTTAAGCATATGTATATTCCGGTATGGCATGGTATGTCAGTTTAGAGCATTATTAAGTCGGGTTTATTGGGTGTCTTAAAGAATTTGAGAGTAAGGCTTTGTGTTATAGTTTTTTATGTAATGTTCAGATTACAGTTATTGTTGTTGTTGTTGATGTTGTTGTTATTGTTGTTGTCGTTGTTGTTATTGTCGTCGTCGTTGTTGTTGTTGTTATTGTTGTTATTGTTGTTGCTGCTGCTGTTGCTGCTGCTATTTTAATGACGCATTATTGCCACGCACCTACTCGTTATTTAAAGATTCAACTCATTCTTAATATTAAAGTCATAAATGAATATAACCTCCGCACGAATATTTCAAGAAGCGAGACAAAAGTAAAGCTCCTTATTCAAAATTTCAAATGCGCCATCAATACCATTTTCATTCCTAAAGATGCCGAGAACAAAAGCACATTCGTACCGAGAGAAAAGAGAGGAGGGAGGGGGGTGTAGGGGAAGGGGAAGAGGGGTAGGGGGGTAGGGGCGGGGGGGCAGACCACAAAACGTCTTGAACACTCCACCACAAGAACCGGTTCAGTGCTTTTTTGTCAGGGCAATGGAAAACTAGAAATGTGTGGAGCCTTGTTGGATAAGGGGAAAAGGGCTGGGGGTTTGGTGTATTCATATACGTACATAGATGCATGTACACGTATGTATAAGCATATACGCGTACATAGAGACATGTAAACGCATTAGCAGACATAAGCACACGTAGACACACGCATACTTAGATGTGCGTATACATGCATACACACACACACACACATTAACACATACACACACATGCACACACACACACACAAACACATAAACAAACACATACACACACGAACATATACATATGCAGACACACACACACACACATACATACATACACGTACACAGACAAACACCCACACACCCACACCCACACCATTCCTTGAGCAGAGAACACAAGAGAACATTCTGAAAGGCGACGTCCGTCTGCCACTCTCGCCTGCCCCCCCCCCCATGTGACGTCATTCCACGTGACAATCGCGATGCGCACGCTGCCTCTACTGTAATAAATGTTATAAATGTAATTGAAGGAAAAACACAGTACTAAAGAAAGCTTTATTTACTGCCATGGGAGCATTTCTTCTTTTCAAATTCGTTTTTGTGTTAATGTGTGTGTGTGTGCGAGTCTGTGTCTGTTTGTGTGTGTGTGTGTGTGTGTGTGTGTGTGTGCGAGTCTGTGTGTGTTTGTGTGTGTGCGTTGGTGCGAGCTTTTGAGCGTGTGCGTATGTGCGTGTGCGAGCCTGTGTACGTGTGTGTGCGTCTGCATGCTTGCGAGCTTGTGCGTATGTATGTCCACATGTACGTCCACCAACCAAAGACACGCAATAATCCAACCAAAATCCGCCAATGAAATGACGAGCGGGATTCCGTAAGCAAAGGCGTTTGAGAGTCAAATATGACAGCCCGGGATATCGCTCACTAATAAATAGATTTTACGGATTCAATAGTTAGGAGTAGCCATGCATTTTGCTTTTGATAACCGACCTGGACCGGCGTATGTATCGGTCTCTCAAAAAGCTTGTATGTTGAATGTTGCTGCATTTATACATACACTTCATATGCCTATTGTGCGTTCCAAATACATAGGTGATTTGTTTTCTGTTCATTCAGCTATCATATATTGATGAATACGGAATATATCGGTTGTGTAAAAATTTGAGACACGTGGAACGGCAATAATTCAAAAAGTTATTTTCTGTCTCTTTTTTCTCATTTCTTTATTTCTTTCTTTCTTCCCTCTATTTCTTTCTTTCTATATTCCTTCCCTTTCTCTCTTTCTTTCACTTCCTTTTCTCTTTTTCTCGCTTTCATTGTTTATTTTCGTTTGCTTCATTTCTCCCTAACTTTCTCTCGCACCCTTTCTCTTTCTTTTTTTTCACCTCCCTTTCTCTCTTCCTTTCCCCCTCCCCCCAATCTCTATCGCTCGGTCGCACGCACTCACACACACACAAACACATACCCACACATAGCAGCACACACGCACACACTTAGTAGCACACACACACAGACACACAAACACACACACACATAGCAGCACACACACACACACATACACACGCATATACGTATACAGGTATATGCATGGTGTTTGAATGCGAATGTGTGCGTGCGTCTATAAATAGTGAACGAGAGATGAAGGGGAAAGTTAAAGGGAACAGAAAAGAGAGGATGGACAAGTCAAAGGGAGAAGGAAAAAAGAAAAGAAAAAGAGTGAGTGAAGGATGGAGAGGGCGAGAACAAAAGAGAAAGGGGAGAGGAAGGAGAGAGAGAGAGAGAGAGAGAGAGAGAGAGAGAGAGAGACAGAGAGAGAGAGAGAGAGAGAGAGAGAGAGAGAGAGAGACAGAGAGAGAGAGAGAGAGAGAGAGAGAGAGAGAGAGAGAGAAGATACATAGATACATAGATGGATAGATAGGGAGTGGGGGGAAGGAAAAGAAAGAAAGAAAGAGCGAGAGAGAGAGAAGAGAAGAGAAAGAGAAAATGAGAGCGAAAGATCGACAGAGAGAGAGAATGTGAGCGAAAGATAGATAGAGAGAAGAGAATGAAAAGGAGAAAAAGAAAAAGGTGGGGGTAGCTTTCAAATGATATCGCTTAAAGGCAAGGTTGTTAAACACACTTAAACGACAAACTTCAGCCAGG
>NC_091590.1:10101434-10103934 GCF_042767895.1 Penaeus vannamei | reverse complement strand
CTCTCTTCCTTTCTCTGTCTACTCTGTTATCTGTTGCTTTGGATCTTTATGCCTGTCTGTTTGTTTTGCTGTCTCTCGGTTTGTTTCTCTTTCTCTCTTCCTTTTTGTTTTGTTTTCTTTCGTTTTGGATCTCTATGTCTGTTTGTTTGTTTGTAAAATTGTCTTTCTTTCTCTCTCCGTCCCTTTACCTACTCTTCTCCCTCTCCTCTCTTCCAGCCCCCTCTCTCTCTTCGTCTCCTCTCCCCCTCTCTTCGTCTCCTCTCTCCCTCTTTTCGTCTCCTCTCTCCCTCTCACCTCTCTCTCTGCCTCTCTCTCTATTTATCCCCCCCCTCCTTCCCTCCATCTCTTTATCTACCCTTCTTTTTCTCCTCTTTTCTACTGCTCCCCTCTTTTCTCTCTCCCGGTCTCCTCCTATCCCCTCCTATCGCTCTCTCCCCTCTTTCTCTATCTTTAATTTTTTCACTTATTCTCTTCAAGACTTGTCCTTTATAATTTACCTTCGACCAAGCTCTTCCAAAACTTCACTCAGCCTTCACCGCCAACTGACCTCACGTTAGAAAATGGCGCTTCTTAATCTTTCTTTCCCTGGCTCTGTCTCTTGCGTTGATTGCGTCGAGACAGTCCCGAATTCTGCGAAAGTTGTCTCGTTCTTAATGGCGATGCAAAATACGGCCAGATGGGCTGGTTCTCGTGACTCGAGTTGTGTGTGTCTCTTCTCTCTCTTGCTCTGTGTGTGTGAGTGTGTGTGTCTCCTCTCTCTCTTGCTCTGTGGGTGTGTGTGTGTGTGTGTGTGTGTGTGTGTGTGTGTGTGTGTGTGTGTGTGTGTGTGTGTGTGTCTTCTCTCTCTTGCTCTGTGTGTATGAGTGTGGGTGTGTGTGTCTCTTCTCTCTCTTGCTGTGTGTGTATGAGTGTGTGTGTGTGTGTCTCTTCTCTCTCTTGCTCTATGTGTATGAGTGTGTGTGTGTGTGTGTCTTCTCTCTCTTGCTCTGTGTGTATGAGTGTGTGTGTGCGTCTTCTCTCTCTTGCTCCGTATGTATGAGTGTGTGTGTCTTCTCTCTCTGGCTCTGTGTGTATGAGTGTGTGTGTGTGTGTCCTCTCTCTCTTGCTGTGTGTGTATGTGTGTGTGTGTCCTTTCTCTCTTGCTTTGTGTGCATGGGGGGGTGTGTGTCTCCTCTCTCTCTTGCTCTGTGTGTGTTGTTTGTGTGTGTGTATGTGTGTGTGTCTCCTCTCTCTCTTGCTCTGTGTGAGTGTGTGTGTGTGCGTGTTTCTCCTCTCTCTCTTGCTCTGTGTGATTTGTGTGTGCGTTTGTGTGAGCGTGTGTGTGTTTGTGTGAGTGTGTCTCCTCTATCTCTTGCTGTGTGTGTTTGCGCGTGTGTTTGTGTGAGTGTGTGTGTCTGCTCCCTCTCTTGCTCTGTGCGTGTGTGTTTGTGTGAGTGTGTGTGTGTGTCTCCTCTCTCTCTTGCTCTGTGTGTTTGTGTGTGTGTGTTTGTGTGAGTGTGTCTCCTCTCGCTCTTGCTCTGTGTGTTTGTGTGTGTATGTGTCACCTTTCTCTCTTGCTCTGTGCGTGTGTATATCTCCCCCTCTCCCTCTTTCTGTGTTTGTGTGTGCGTGTGTGTCCCCCTCTCTGTCGTATAAATACTATATCAAAATATTGAACTGAATATTATACATTCTTAAGCATTTGTTTAGCACTGACATTCATATAATTAAAAATCCATTTCAAACATTTACTTCTCGTTTTACAATTATACAGTGATATATATATATATTTTCTTTTTTGCTTTTTACATCAAAAACTATTACATCCATTCTTTTTCTTAGATATCCATAAATGTTTCGCTGCTTGCATTTCTATAGTAATATTTCATTTTATTTCTAGTTGTCATCCCGTTATTTACATTCACCTATTCATACAATCAGATTAATTATGAACTCTTTATATTTTCTTTATTTACCGAATTGTGACCAGCAGTAAATCAGTGACCTTTTAAATACCTAGAAAAATATATAGATAACTGTAGCCATGATAATTATTGTTATTTACAGCGTATGCATTAAGGATAAACTTTGATGTCTATCCGGTTGTAAAAACTTTTCGAAGTTTACATTTTCAGTGAATTTCAGAAACTTCGAAAGGTGACAGACGAAGACAGAGCCAAAAATTATTGGCTAGAAGCAGAAAAAAAGATAAATCGATGAAGCATAGGTAAAATAATGAATGTGAAAACTGGCCAGTCAGAAATAGACATAAATATATATATATATATATATATATATATATATATATATATATACACATATATATATATATATATATATATATATATATATATATATATATATATATATATATATATATATATATATAAACACACACACACACACACACACACACACACACACACACACATACACACACACACACATATATACACATACACGCACACATACGCCCACATCTATCTATACAAATATACTTATACTTATTCTCTATTTTCTT
>NC_091590.1:10091434-10096434 GCF_042767895.1 Penaeus vannamei | reverse complement strand
AAGAATATCCTTGATCTCTCGGGGTTTATCATCAGAGGCAAATCTTCAACGTTCCTTCCATTTATAACGAAGACAAATCGTTCCTGGGTTTTAGTTAAGTGTGTGAGAAGGAGATGAACATTACAAGTTTGAGTAAGAGCTATTTCGGTCGTCTGATCGGTCTCTCGTTACCATAGCTGCAACACGCACAGACACTTAGTAACGCACGAGTTATTTTGTTACGTGGGTATCCTACAGTCCAAATTATGTACAGAGAGGATTCGTTCGTTCACCCATCGAAGAAAGCGCTGGCGTCTGCCCCTGTCCTAGTTGCCGATAATTTAGAAAAAAAAAGTTAGAAATAAAAATAAAAACAAGAAATTGCTTAACCTGCTGATATCGTCGTCTTTTGCTTCTTTAAATCGTTCAGAAATAATCAGTTCCTCTCGGGTAAAATAAATCCCGACTTCCAACATTTCGTCGTAAAAGAGTACACCAAAATACTGACCATGTCCCTGTAATATCCCTATGTCCGCCGCCATATTTTGTTTTGTTTACATCCCGGATCAGCTGTTCAAACGGTCGAGCGAATTCGTCGCTAAAAGCAGGGCGTATTCCGAATGCACAGATGAAACTAAGTTATATCATCCTGTTTCATGTAAAATGTGCAACTTTGTCAACAAATGGACAATATATTTACTCCTTAATCGTAGTTGTTTATCCGAAAATGTTAATTTGAAATAGTCCTACATGATTTTCATTATCTATTATTCTGTAATAATGATATTGGTAATGATCATAATTCAAATAATAGTAATAATGATATCCACAAAAATGATGATAATGATAATAGTAATGATAAAGGATAAACAAAGAGGATAAAGTGATGATAATCATGATACTAATGAGAATGATAAATGAAAGTGATGTTAAGAAAATATGCTAATTAAATAATAAGGCAATATTTAGCACTTATATAGCAATTATGCAATTATTCGCGTTACATTATGAATATCATTAGCATCAATGTCGTTGATTTTAGTATCATAATCATGTTCTCCATATTGTCATTATCATTACCGCCATTATTGATATCCTCATCAGTAACATTAATAAAAGCAGCACCATTATTATCATTAGTACCAACCAGGTTATCGCCATTTTTTACCATCATGGTACAATTTTATTAATAATGAAAGAAATGAAAGCTGTTTGTAATTTCAGCGGAATGAATGATCTTGGTGGGTTTATTTGGGAGGGGGAAGGGTAGGGGGGAAGGAGACGGGGGGGGGGGGGCGATGAGGAAGGAGAGTGAGGGAGAAAGAAGGAGGAGATAAAGAATGGTGAAAGTGGAGGAAAAGGAGGGCGCGGTGGGCACTAAGAAGGAGGAAGATGAAAAGAAAGATTGGCCAAAGAAAGAGAAGGTGAAAGAGGAGGAAAAAAAAGGAGAATAAGAAAAAGGAAAAAGAAGGAGAGGGATATAAAGTAAAGTAAAGGATAGTGGGTATAGAAATAAACAAAAAAGAGTCAGGGAAGAGGAGATGGAAAGGCTAAGAAAGTAAAGACGAAGAAATAAGAAAGAATCCTATTCTGGCAATGGTTCTGACGTTCTTTTTTTTCTTCTTTTCTTTTCTTTTCTTTTTATTACACCACTGAACGAAGCGAAGGATTGATAAGGGTACTCGATCTTTTAACTTTCCGTTTGCATTCGAGGGTCTTGATTGCCTTTCTGAACGTGTTCCGAGATTATAGGAATAAAAGTAATTCATGAAAAATATATACATACTGCTAATTAGAAAGATAAATTAGAAAAAAAATAAATAAAAAAGGAAGGATTAATATAACGGCTGCGCTCGTTTCGTATCTATAAAAAGTATATATATACATAAAGAATATGCACAGAAACCGAGCACTTTCCTAAATATTTACTTTTATGGAGAAGAGAGAAGAGGGGGAAAATATATAGATTAAAAGAAAAATTCGTTAGATCTAAAATAAAAAGATGAAAAAAGAAAGAACGAAAACGAAGAAAATGAAGGAGGGAGAGAGAGAGAGAGAGAGAGAGAGAGAGAGAGAGAGAGAGAGAGAGAGAGAGAGAGAGAGAGAGAGAGAGAGAGAGAGAGAGAGAGAGAGAGAGAGAGAGAGGGAGAGGGAGAGAGAGAGAGAGAGAGAGAGAGAGAGAGAATTCTGAGACAGATCGAGGCCACTTAAAGGCAACGCCCTCCAACTAGCGTGAACGACCAATCAAGTCCCGCCTGTTGTGAGCTGACCAATCACAACCCGTCGTCTCGCCGCCATTCGGGCCAGGCCATCCGACAGTGCCACGCCCCTTTCACCCGCGACCCCCGACCTGGCCCTTGACAGACACTCAACAGACATGACCCAGCCTAGAAAGAATTCCTCAGACTCTTATGGGTCACCCTCTGGCCCTCCCTCTCGTCCGTGGCTATCTCTCTCGGCCATGTCTATCTATTTCGGCCATGTTTATCTATCTCGTTTATGTCTGTCTATCTCGGCCATATCTATCTCACTTATGTCTATCAGCTACCCGACAGGCCCGCTTGCACAAGCACCGGGCACCTTCAACCTCCACGCTACAACCACTTCTTTAACAAACAAGTGTAGCAGACCTTGTGTTTCGCTAACCACTACCTGTATCGGGAGTTTTTCATAATTTAAGAAAAAGTCCCTGGTAGATAAACCGGCTGTTTTTACGCTGTGTGAATATTAAACAGCACCAGAAAAAGGCCTTTTTTTCAAAAGATTTTTTCCATTTATTTGTCAGTCGAGATGAATATTCTGTTATTTTTGAGATTATTCTTTCAAAAATGGTCTTTCAAAAATATTTGCTGTCATTCATTTTCATAGGAAAGGGTATATGGCAGTTTTAATCGTAATAGTAGTTTGTAATGGTGGATAATATGACAAAGATGATGGTGACAGCAATGATGATGATAATGATAATAACAAAAATAACGATATTGATATTAATGACAGTAAAGATAATAGTAACAATAATAATAACAATAAATAAAAATGATAATATCAACAACGGTAATAAAAGTAACCAAGATAATATCCCAATCTTGCTTTTTGTAAGTCTAATATGTCATTTAGCTTACTTTAATCAACCAATCCATCCCACCGCAATCACCTAGTTTAATTGTAATGGAAGACTCGGAGACCCATTAGGGGGATTGCTGACTCTATATACTGGGCTTAATTCGATGACTTTTCTCAATTTATATATATATATATATATATATATATATATATATATATATATATATATATATACACACACATATACATACATATATTATATATATATATATATATATATATATATATATATATATATATATATATATATATATATATATATATATAAAATTATGAAAACCAGGTTCTCGAAAATATCCTGTGTCTCATTGAATCTTAAGTGGCGGCCAAACAAATCTTCTATTTCCTTATATATGTATGTCCCTGAGCTGAAATAAAGATTATAATTATTATTATTATCATTATCTTTATTATTGTTATCATTATTATTATTAACATTATTGTCGTTGCTGTTGTTTCTGTTGTTGTTGTTGTTTTTGTTATTATTATTATTATTATTCATTATTTTCAGCTGTTCGAGTGTAAATGATAACCCGCACTTAGCTCAGTGATCTTTTACCCTTTTTCTTCAATAACCAACAGATGGTTCCCCAGCGCCGTTTCCAGCTGGCTTTTATCTGGCTATTTTGTGTTCGTCCTCACTGTACCATCTGGCCGCCCCCCCCCCCAACCTCTTGCTTCCCCCACGTCTCCACTGCGGTTCATACAGCGCCGTCAGTATGTCTGTGTGTGTCTTTGGCTGTCTGTATTTCTGTCTTTTTGGCAGTCTGTCTAGCTGTCAGTCTGTTTATTTTTCTGTTTGACTGTCTGTCTCTCTCTCTCCCTTTCTTTGTCTCTCTCTCTCTCTCTCTCTCCTTTCCTCTGTCTCTCTCTCTGTCTCCTTTCCTCTCTCTCTCTCTCACTTTCCTTTCCTCTCTCTCTCTCACTCTCTTTTCCTCTCTCTGTTTCTGTCTCATTTTCTCTCTCTCTCTCACTTTCCTTTCCTCTCTCTGTCTCTGTCTCCTTTCCTCTCTCTGTCTCCTGTCTGTCTCTCTCCTTCTTTCTTTCTCTTTTTCTCACCTCTCCCACAGCGCTCCCGTGTAATCTTTCTTTCCCTTCCCCAACTGCCCCCTAGACACCCCTTTAGTGCCATCTGTCTTCCCCACTCCATTCGCCCCCCCCCCCCAGTTCTGTCTATCTCCCCCCCCCCTTCCGGCACCAGCTGTTTTTTTCTCCCCCAAAGCCGATGTTTGGCATCACTAAACAGTCTTTGTCATCCTCTTTTCCCCTACATTCATCTCCAACACCATCTGCCTCCGCCCCCCCCCTATCCCGCCCCGCCCCTCAACGTCAGCGTGTGTCATCGCATTCCTATCTCTCCCCCCCCTCCTTCCCCCCTGCACCATCTACTCCCCCCACCCCCACATCGCCCCTCATCACCACCGTGTCTTCGCATAGCCATCTGCCCCCCTCCCTCACTCTTCCCCCATCCTACCACCATCTGCCCCCCCCCTCCCTATCTCACCCCAGCCCCCGCTTCAAAACCAGCTACCCCTCCCCCCCTTTCTTCTCCCCTCATCACGTTCGTGTCTCTTCGCAGTGCCGTCTGTCTCCCCTCTCCCCTCCCTCCTTCCCCTCATTTCCCTTCGCCCCTTCCCTCCCTCCTCCCCCCCACATTTCCCCCGCGCCCCTTCCCTCCCTCCTCCTCCCCATATTTCCCTCAGCCCCTTCCCTCCCTCCTCCCCCTCCATCTCCCTCCGCCCCTTCCCTCCCTCCCCCCCATTTCCCTCCGCCCCTTCCCTCCCTCCTCCCCCCACATTTCCCTCCCTCCTCCCCCTCCATTTCCCCCCCGCCCCTTCCCTCCCTCCCTCCTCCCACCCATCTCCCTCCGCCCCTTCTCTCCCTCCTCCCCCCGCCCC
>NC_091590.1:10073934-10076434 GCF_042767895.1 Penaeus vannamei | reverse complement strand
CACACACACTTACATATATAGATAAATCAATAGATACAGATCTTTACATCTACGCACGTACTGTATACTGGATACATCGATAGGAAGATATACCATGTATTGATATAAAGTAGAAACATTTTGAAGCATCATATATATAAGAAAATTGTCATCTGAAGAAGGCAGATAAAATAACAGAAATGACAGACTTAATGCTATTAATATGTTATTCCAAAGAAAGCACTTAAATGTCAGGAATTAAATGCCAAACACTTGTGCATTTGCACCTAACCATAAAGGCCATTTCACTCTGCTCTGGAAAAAAGGTAAAAAAGGTAAAGGTCTGATTAAGTGAGATTGATTATGAATATGTAAAAAGATATCAGAAAATAGCAATCACAGAAATGATTGTTGATATTTTACAAACACGCCAAGATACGTACGTTTTTTTTCTTTGTCTTTACCTGAAATGAAAGTGGTTATTGGTGATCATTATACTGTGATACTGCTACTGATAATATGATGATGCTAATGGTGATGCTAATACGTGTGATGCTACAGCTGATGATGATGATGATGATGATAACAGCAACAGTTGTCATACTGATGATAATGGCAATATCAACGATAGCAAAATTTATATCAATAGTAATTTTCATGATAACACAAAAAATATAATAATAATATAGTTATGGCATTTATGTTTATGATTTTGATAATAGTATTAGTAAAAGTAATGCATACAATACCTATAATCGATATAAAACTAATTGTGATAATATCTGATAATATCAATCATTATATCATTGAAAATCAAAATAATATTACCGATTGTGATAATGACTTTGAGATGTAAATGCAGTACAATCTTCTCAACCACTTAAAGCACATCAATTATCCTCAAAGAGTACAACAAAAGTACACATCGATGCCTCAGCACAACTCATCAAGTTATTCCATTTATACAGAATTAATTAATGATAAACCATATGCCATTAAGCGATCTCTCCCAAATTAGCGATGGACCTTACGAATATTTTTACCTCTTTACATTTTCTCAAATTTTCGCTTGATTAATTTTCAACGGGTGTAAAAGAAAGAGTAAGTAAAAAAGAGAAACAAAAACAAGGTTTAAAACAATGAGATTGAGACATAGAAGAAGGCGAAGTAGAGACTACAAAAGCAAAAAAAAAAAAAAAAAAAAAAAAAAGTGGCAGAATCTCTCTAAAAGGAACTTACTATCATGATTTAATTTTCAATTCTTCCCTTGCAATTTCATTAAACTTTTGGTCATTAAAACTCTGCAATAGATTTTTATCTGTATTCAACCCGAGGCTTTGGGAGAACCTGCCTCGCTCTTCTTCTTCTCCTTCTCCTTCTTCCTTTTTTCTTTACGTTATCTTTTTTCTCTCTCTCTTTCTCCCCCCCCCCTCCTATTTTTCCTCCCTATTTCTTTTCTTCTGTTCTCTTTTTTCTTCATTTGTTCTTTGAGAATTTGAGATGAAGAGACCGGCCATGATCATCAATCTTGCTTTACGTCTGAGAGTCAAGGACTAATGAGCCGTCTTGGCACTGTTTTTTTTTTTTATTTTTTTTTTTATTTTTGCCTCGGAGTGATCTGCTTGACTCATTCCAGTCGCTTGAGTTACTGACTTGATTAATTCTGTTACTTGTTTTTTTTGTGTTTCTTTTTTTTTTACTGTTGACATGACTTGATTTAATTACTTTGCACTTACTGCTGCCTTGCTTGCATCAGATACCTAAATAATCAGCTTCAACTTATTCTGTTACTTGCTCTATCAGCTTGACTTAATTAAGCTACTAGATCTCTTGACTAGGCGTCATTAAGGAACCTGGCTTAATTTAGCAAACTTTTTTTTTTTTTTTTCGTTTACTTACCAGTTTACTTATTTGTTACTGGCATAAACAAGCTACTGTACAAACTTAGTTTATTCTTTTGGTGTAACTAGTTTAGGAAAATTTCTTATCATCTTAATTTGATCTTTTTGAAATCTTATTTGTCTGCATGTGAAAATTGCTTATTTTTTCAGCCCTTGTGACTTTATTCAGCTAATTGTGTTCATGGAATTAATCAACTTATTGACTAAATGCAGGGTTGTACTTGGTGTGTTCATTCATGTATGGATGTATGTCAGTAATTTTTTATTCTGAAAATTATATGAATGGCTCTAATGTATAAACCACTCAATCAACATACTTAACAGGCTGTCACACCAAGAATAATCATTGTAACACATGGGATTAAGCTAACTTTTTATATATGATTATTAAGAACATAACCTGTGAACAGCGAAGGTCTTTTCACATAGATCGGATAAGGCATTTTAATAATAGTGATAAGTAAACTTTTTTTTAAGGGATCTATTTTCCTCATAAGACATAAACTCGAAGTACCGACATCCACACACACACACACACACACACACACACACACACACACACACACACACAATCTCACTCAAACCTCTGTCAATTTGCGTGTCAGTGACCTCAAAAGTTA